>NW_017300033.1:37907-39515 GCF_001594075.2 Trachymyrmex cornetzi | reverse complement strand
AAACTTTTTTTTATTTCAAAGTACTAGAGAAACACTAACTATTCCCGGTGAGACCGAGCTGTTTTTTAATTTTCGGAGATTTTTATGATATTTTATCTCTACCGACTGGACTATAAGAAATACGTGTTCGTAATTGTAGACGCGTTCACTAAGTATATAAAATTTTACGCGGTTAAAACGACAACGACTAACGAATCGATTAGGTGCCTTAAGGACTTTTTTCAAATATTTAGTAGACCAAGGATTATGATTTCCGACAGAGGTACAAGTTTCACTTCAAGAGTATTTGAAGAATTCGTGTCAGAATTAGATATTAAGCATGTAAAAATCGCGACGAGATCCCCCAAGGTTAACAGGCAAGTAGAGCGATATAATCGAATTCTAGCACCCGCATTAGGTAAACTGTACACTGGCAAGGATTGGCACAAATCATTAAACGAGATTGAATTCACTATCAATAACACGGTAAACAGAGCGACCGGAAAAACCCCCAGTGAATTACTATTCGGTGTTAGGCAACGAGGTTGCGTAATCGATACTTTAAAAGAATTTATCCTAGATCAGGATACTGAGACGGTCCGGAGAATAAACGAAATTCGAAAAGAAACCGGAAAAAATAGAGAAAGTGCAAAAAGAAAACGAAAGTTATATCAATAGCAAACGGAAAGCCGCACGCGAGTACTCAGAAGGTGATCTAGTCGCAGTAAAGAACTTCGAAAATACAGGTGGGAAATTAATACCACCTTATAGAGGGCCTTACAGAGTAGTTAAAAAGTTAAGAAACAACAGATACGTGGTCGAAGATGTAGAAGGGTGTCAGATTTCGCAAAGACCATACAAGGGAACTTGGGAAGCCGCAAATATAAAACCGTGGCGAGCAATTGCAGAACAAAATAAGCAAAATAATTCATCAGATTCAGAATTAGAAACCGGGAGCGTAAAAGACGAATGAGTCATGTTTCAAGGGAGGGAAAGAACCGGAAAAGAACCAGGGCAAAAACCCGGGAAAGAACGGAAACGAAAAACGTTTCTTTCCACGCTTTGAAGGGAAGAACCCATGGCCACCGCATTTTTTTTACATATGGCGACATTGGCGACAATGGCGATACTATCAGTTAATATGAATCAACGCGTATCAGTTATCTTAACTATCTATAGTATCTATAATACTTATCTATAGCCTATGGTCGTAACATATCTTCAAGTGTTAACTACTAAAATTATTTTTTTCGTTTATTTTATGTTGCTCTTTATTCCACTTGATATATATATGTACACGGAAAAAAAGAGATAGCTGCTGTAGCTAAAAACTGCATATGGTAACTAAATGGTAGGTGTAAAATATGGACTGCGAATACTTTATCTGCGATAACTAATTTATATAGTTGAATAGTTTAGCTACTTGGACCATGTGGTTTAGCTACAGTATATATTTCAGGTAGCAATCATTGCAACATACATTATAGCAATTAGTTGTAGCGTGCATTTAACTTATATGTGGAAAGCACAACTTTGCTATCGTTGCAAATGCTTTTGCAACGACAGCAATGTGTATTGCTATATTGACAATATACCATGTAGCTAAACTAGTATCCAAGGTAGCCACTC
>NW_017300033.1:30300-36913 GCF_001594075.2 Trachymyrmex cornetzi | reverse complement strand
AAAATTTTGAAATTAGAGTGTACAGAGCGCGCGAAATTCAAAAAGTCACCTTACTTTTTGATCACACCTCGTATATATGATCAAAACACCCGATCCGAAACGCGTCCGTCACGGTTGAATGGTTCTTCAGAACACGTAACTAAATACACTGTATGACACTATAGTTTCTCAGCTTTGGCTCTCGCCGTTTCACGCACGATGGATGAAAAATTGCCTAATGTGTCGTTACACGTTGAAACTGGTTAAAACAATTGTCTTGATACTGCTTACGTGCATGCGAAGCGTTGCTCACGAAAATCATGACGCCACCATAGCGCCAATTATGTCTTAATTAATCGATTGTACATCTCTGATACATCGATTAGTTTTGATAACCATTTCTATGTTATTGCACGATATGATCATGACAGACATGCATGTTTTGCTAATTTAGTTATGTATTAACACCAGCAGCAAACCATTTCGCAGTAGTTCATAAATTTCTAGTTATAGCAGCAAATTCAATTTTAACAAACTCAGATTAGCTATGACAGCGAAAATCTTTTTTTCCGTGTACATACTATGTTAAGAAAAAGTTTTTTACAATTTTATTTAATATAGCAACTTGTTTCTTTAACTTAATTAATTAACTTATACTGTAAAAGAATATATTGGGTGTTTTCCAACAACGTAAACAGGTGACACAGTATTACACTACTAGACACTGTAAAAAGCTAAGTAGCAAGCGTGTAAAATACGTATATGTTACCAACTTTTCAAAAAAGTCCTTTGGTAGCCGTACTTATTTTGCAATAAAACTTTTAAAAATCGCCAATTCTGAAAAAATTATAACTTAAGTCTAAATAAAAATCACAAATTTATTATTGATACGCTAAATATAATTATAAGAATAACAATGGAAGACTACGATGCATTCTGGTGTTACACTATAAAACTGAATTGCGTTTCAACAAGTGTCTCATACACAGTGAAACATAGTGTAATGTTCTGTGTCTTAGCTGGAAAATCGCCACTATTGTTATTATTATTATTTGTGCCTCCTTTTTATTGTAAGCTGTTATATTTTGTATTTTTTAACATTCCATTCAAGAAATTAATATCAGATGTCATCTTCCAGGGTTATATATTTATTTTGTGTGTGCTAAGGATTTAATATTTTTATATTACAATTACTTTTTTACATTAAAAAACCGTTTTTTCCCAGTTCCAGGTTCTTTTCCGGAAAAATTCCGGGAAAGATAGATTCTTTCCCGATAATTTAAATTTCCCGGGAAATTAACAACACTAGAGTCATGTAAAATTTACTTAGAATAAGGATACTAGTTTTAAGTAACATAGCATTTAAGATTAAAATTTAAAATGTACTCGCTAAGTTAAGTTACTAAAACAACAGTTTGAGTTGCGAAGTTCAAAGTTAATTTTGTTTTATCACAAATTTAAATTACAATAATTTCGTTCAACGAATACCATACGGAAACGGCCGAGAACGGCCTAATTGTCAGGCTGGCCGAATGTAGTCGGTTAAGAAACGCGATGATCACCGAAATGTCTCGAACGACGCGAAACTAATATCACTTCGCGGTGACGCCGTGACATGCGCAAAACGGACATCCCACGTGGGCATGCGAGCCCAATCGGAGACGAGGAAAAAGGAAGGGGAGGACGATGGTAACAGAGAGGAGCGAGAGCATTACATTGTTCGAAACAGTTCGCAATAAAGTGTATTCACATTCACGTCGTTTTAGATCCCTGAATCCCTAAAGTATCAAATGAAAAAATAAAACCTAGATGCTACAATTTTAACTAATCAAGTTAAACTCTATCAGAATAAACTTACCTTTTTAAAAAAAGTAAAAAAAGGCGCTAAGCATATTTGTTTCTTGAATAAAATCTAAGTATCCAATCCAAGTAATAGTAGTTTTAATTTTTCTTCAAGAATATTCTTATTGAAAGTCTTCTTACAACCTAAGTAATGGCAACTTTAATTCTCTCTCAAAAATTATTACTCTTCGAAAAAAATTAATGTATAGAATGAAAAATTAAAACCCAGTTGCTACAATTTTAACTGATCAAGTTAAATTCTATCAAATTAGAAAGTAAAACACAATTGGTACTGTTTCTTGTTATTTACTTAACTCTAATGATATGTATCATTCATATAAAAGATTTGATATCAACAAAATTGGCGCCAAGTTAAATTCCTCAAAATATGTATCGATCGTAAAAAAGATTTGATATCGACAATTGGCGCCAAGTTAAATTTTATGTAATTTGGATGCGAAATTAAATAAATAACATTAACTTTAATGATATGTATCATTCCTATAAAAGATTTGATACCAAAATTGGTGCCAAGTAAAATTCCGTTTCTTTATACTATGACAAATTATATACAGGGTGTACCGATCTTTTTTGCCAATCACTTTTGTATAGATAGAGCGGATTAAATTGAGCCGAAAAGTCCTCTACCATTTTGCAATTTTCGCAATGATTAACGAGATATTAATAACTAAAAATTGTTGAATATTGATTTTCAATAATTACTCAAATACTATCAACTTTACAGACAAATAGCGAGAGACAAAAATTGTTTTTCTTCTCATAAAGTTTTGAGAATTTTTTCAGAATTTTTTCAAAATTTTTTAATACCGTACATTTTAATGTTGGTAAAAATGGGAAAATACAGTACTAAAAAATTGATGAAAAAATCTAAAAAAATTCTTATAGTTCTATGAAAAGAAAATAAATGATTTTTGTCTCTCGCAGTTTTTCTGTAAAGTTGATAGTATTTGAGTAAAAAATTATTCAAAACCAATATTCGGCAATTTTTAGTAATTAATATCTTGTTAACTATTGCGAAAATTGCAAAATGGTAGAGGACTTTTCGACTCAGTTTAGTCCGCTCTATCTACACAAAAGTGATTTGCAAAAAAGGTCAGGACACCCTGTATATAATTAATATTTTAATATAATGATTAACGATAACACAATTTGAAACCACAATATGTAGTTATGTACTCCTTTAAATTATTAACAATAAAAATAATAATTGTAATATAATATAAAAAAGGTTGTAGGAGTCAACGCTAGTCATAATTAGCGATAAATTAAATAATGATCAAATATATTATTCGATACATATGTAAACCTTGTACGTTTCAACTCTATATATGATTAGCCACGTCATTGCATGCATGGATTGTGGAGATATTATTTTGCGATACAATATCTCTTTTCATTGCGTTGATGGATGGATTGAATTGCTGAAGATGACTCAAAATAGAGTTGAAACGTACAAGGTTTACATACAGGGTCATCGAAAAGTATCGGACCCCCCTAATATCTTCAGTTAGAACGCATTTTGGAGAAAATGTCCAATAGCAAAATTGTATGTTCAAGCGAGGAGTAAGATAATGACCTTGACTTTGATCTTGACCATGTCCTTTAAGGTCATTTCAAGATCAACCTTATTTTTTTAAATGGAGCCCCCTACATTTTATTGCATATTTTTATAGCTTATCTTAAGAGCTTTCCAAAACACTATAATAAAACATTTTTTCATTAAGTATTTTTTGAGTGATATTTATAAAGGTTTGAAATTAACAATTTGTTAAGTGGCGTGTGATTCCGGCCAGTTAAGGCAAGAGTGGCATGTAGGTCCGGCCAGTTAAGGCAAGAGTGGCGTATGGGTCCGGCCAGTTAAGGCAAGAGTGGCGTGTGGGTCCGGCCAGTTAAGGCAAGAGTGGCGTGTGGATCCGGCCAGTTAATGCGAATTTCATTCCAATTAGTCAGCTTGGGCAAAATATTCAATTGTATCAAACAATTCACAACAAATGTTCAAATTGCTGCCCTTCAAGAGCCTGGCAATGTGCCAATCTGTTATAAACAGCTGAAACCGCATTCCAATACGTTTCCGGCGGTATTAGTTCTATCTCTCAAGTTATTCTCACTCTTAAATCATCTAAATTTTGAGGCTTGGTGACATACACTTTACTTTTCAAGTAACCCCACAAAAAAAAGTCAAGTGGGGTCAAGTCCGGAGACCGAGATGGCCATTCAATATGACCCCTTCGCCCTATCCACCTGTCCTGAAAGACCTCATTCAAATATTGACGGACAATGACACCATAATGAGGTGGAGCTCCATCCTGTTGGAAATAAATTTCATCCATATTTCCACCAGCTATGTCTCGAATAGCTGGAACAATTTATTCGCGAAGCATGACTGTGTATACCTGTGCTATCAAATTGCCTTTAATGAAGAAAGGGCCAACTGGTCTACCATCAAGAATACCAGCCCATACGTTAACTTTTTGTGGATATTGGGTATGATTGTCTCTTTTCCAGTGAGGATTAACGTCACTCCAGTACGTACAAATGTGTCTATTTACATTTCCAGTCAGTTCAAATGTTGCCTCATTAGAGAAAACAATATTATTAAGTAATAGAGGATCGTCGACAATCTCCATCATAAGATCACAAAATTCGATGGGTCTATATAAAATCGTCTTCGGACAACTCTTGGCACAAATGGAGTTTGTATGGATGCCATTTATTCAATTTCAAAATTTTACTGACAGATGCATGACCGATTTCGTGTTCTTGTGCAACACGATTGATGGAAATATGGAGATTTTCAACGAAAGACTGTAAAACATCTAATGCCTTATCATTATTTGTTTTACGTCTACCAGATCTTGAGCGACTTTTAACGCAATGTCCTCGAAACGTTGAATAGTACGGTTTACAGTACTTTTAGAGATCCTATTATTTTCATTCCGAAAATTTTCATTAAATAATCGCATTACTGTTTTATACCCTCTTTGTTGATCTCCCCATCCTCGCAGCATTAACAGTGTTATTCGATCTTTTTCAGAAAGTTCAACCATTCTTAATTATAGCAAAGAAGAATTAATCAGGTAAGTGATAGGAAATTGATCTAAATAATTAAGTAGAGAAAAAAACTAATTATTAAGTGTTGGTCCAACTATTGATTTGTTTATTTCAACCAGCACTAGCAAAAAGCTCGTTGAGCAACTGAAAATCTAATAGATCAATTAATAATATTTACGAAAAATTTCTGGGCTATTGGAAACAAAAGTGAAGATGTTTGAGAAAATCAATTGAAGCGCAATGGCTTCTTTTGTTACAGAAAAAATTGTTTGTTTTTGTCCACGAAGTAACTGCTGTTCGCTAAGAAGAAGACAGCACTGCATCAAAGATTAAAATCAGTGATCCGTATTGTTTGCTCAAAAGCTCGTACATTGGTGCCTGCGAGAGTGAGAGAATAAAGATCTGCCCCGCCAACGCTTTCGGGCAGATTCCCGCTAA
This sequence comes from Trachymyrmex cornetzi, assembly GCF_001594075.2. NCBI lineage: Eukaryota > Metazoa > Arthropoda > Insecta > Hymenoptera > Formicidae > Trachymyrmex > Trachymyrmex cornetzi. Next base: position 31,582 of record NW_017300033.1, on the reverse strand, counting down.
CGCCTTCGGACATCACGCATTCAAGCAACTTCTCGCTATCACCTTCGGACAGTTTTCCGCCGTAGCCTACTAGCATAACCGCTTAAAGCCGTACAACTTTGCCATTGGACATTTTTCCAAAATGCATTCTTACTGAAAATATTAGGGGGATCCGACACTTTTTGATTAATGTATTTTCTTTAAACCAATTAATTGGTCTCATTACTCCGCGCACAAAAGTATTAAGGTTATGATTACTGAAAACTAAATAATATTTTACAAGATATTTTACATTTTGTGTCAAAAAATTGTTAACTTCAAACCTTTATAACTCTAAAAGTACTTAATGAAAAAATATTTTATTATAGTGTTTTGGAAAGCTCTCAAGATAAGCTATAAAAATATGCAATAAAATGTAGGGGGTTCCATTTAAAAAAATAAGGTTGACCTTGAAATGACCTTAAAGGACATGGTCAAGATCAAAGTCAAGGTCATCATCTTACTCCTCGCTTGAAACCATACAACTTTGCTATTGGACACATTTTCTCCAAAATGTATTCTAACTGAAGATATTAGGGGGGTCCGATACTTTTCGATGACCCTGTATGTATCGGATAATATATTTGATCATTATTTGATTTATCGCTAATTATAACCAACGTTGACTCCTACAGCCTTTTTTATAATATATTACAGTTATTATTTTTATTGTTAGTATTATAATTTAAAGGAGTACATCATAATTACATATTGTGGTTTCAAATTGTGTTATTGTTAATTATATTTAATTACGCGAGGTTGAAAGATGCGTCACCAACATAGATCATTTTTTAATTTTTTTAATTTTATATACGAGTTGTTTGGGATTTAAAGAATAAGTACTACCGCGTGTAAATGCTAAGCATATTAATATAAAGAACGCCAATAATCGGTCAAGTTAGATGTTATAAATACAATTCAAATTCTTGATTTTTAAATTTAATTATCTCAGATGTAACTGTGTGCCGAAACATTCGGACATTAACCACAATCGATCTGAGATGTTAATAATATAAATATGAATAAGCGATAAGGCGCGGAAACATTCGGACAATTCTATATATGAAATAATCTCCCCTAAATTATTTTATTAAAGAACTTATTGCGAAAAATATTACCTCAGCCAGGATTCAAACCTGGAACCTCTCGACTTTCCGGGGCGAGTGTCTTACAGGGAAGTTTCACAACTGTCCGGAACCGATTTGATTCTCCATGAAATATATTGTAAAACACGAAAATCTAAGAAACACGAATTTTTTTATAC
>NW_017300033.1:25228-27150 GCF_001594075.2 Trachymyrmex cornetzi | reverse complement strand
TGTTAAACAAAAAAATAAAAAAAAAATTTTTTTTCTTTATAACTTTAAAGTATTCTTGAAATCGTACAACTTTTATTTAAAAAATTTTTTTCTATCTTTTGTACTTCCGACGATATTCGCCTCGAAAGAAAAATTCCATTTTTTTTCAAAGGGGTGTTTCACCCCTTAAACATGCGTTAGGGCCCGTATAAAAAAATACGTGTTTCTTAGATTTTCGTGTTTTACAATATATTTCATGGAGAATCAAATCGGTTCCGGACAGTTGTGAAACTTCCCTTGTTAGCCAACTCAACCACTGAGGCTTCGGTAATATTCTTCGCAATAACTGATATGTGAGAGAACCCGTAACTAGGCATCGTGTTTTAAAGAATAATCTTCATATTTATATGCAGTGTTGGGCACAATTAAATTGTTTTAACAATTAATAATAATTAACAATTAAAATTACACATTTTTCATTGCAATTGACAATTAAATAAATTAATTGTAATTGTGGGTTTGTCTGATTACAATTAATTAATTGTTAATTATCCTCTTACAATTAACAATTGATTAATTGTAATCATTATTTAATTGTAGGTACAATTAACAATTGATTTTTATAGTATGTATTGCGAATTGTTCTGTTAATATTCTGAATATTGAAAATCTATGTACAGCGCACGTAACGTAAACTATAGATTTGGAACACAGCTCAAGTACGCTGGGAGATTCATGAGTACTTCATTCGGAGCGATTCCGAGTAGGACTCCCGAGAGACAAAACGGACAATACTAAAATTTGTTTATTCGTAAGTAGGGTAAGACCGCCCAAAAGTGCGCACTTTTTCTTTGAAACGATATAACTTATATAAGGATCTGAGTTCGGACAGTAAAATGGTGCTTAGATAATTCTTTACACTTTAAGCTTAAAATTTTATCTAGTATTAATGTAATACTATAACTCGTTTATACAGGAGATTACTCTCCTTAATTACAGGAGATTGCTAAGAAAAAAACAATGCGATTTCTTAAAAAATAATTTAAAAATATAATATAATGAAAGAGAAAAACAGGGGTGATGGGGGGGCGGAGGAGGGGCGGGGTGAAGGGGTCGAAGTTGGTGGAGGTATGAGATACACATTTGTGGTATAATTTAAATTATGAACTGATTGTAAGTGTTAATTGTACAATATTAATTGTGCTTTAGTTGCAGTTAAAATAATAATTGCAACTAAGTTAGTTGCAATTAACTTTAATTGTAAACTGCGATTGATCATTTAGTTGTGACCTGCAATTAATCAATTAATTGCAATTGAAATACTACAATTAAATATTCAATCAATTGATTGAAAATTCAATTTATTAATTAATTGAAAATTCAATTTATTGATGCCCAACACTGTTTATATGCTTAGCATTTACACAGTCGTACTTATTCTTTAAAACACGCTGCCTAGTTACGCGTTCTCTCATTATACATATCAGTTATAGAGAAGCCTCAGTGGTCGAGTTGACTAAGACACTCGCCCCGGAAAGTCGAGAGGTCCCACTCACTAAACAAGAAACATTTCAGTAACGTTTTGAAACGTTTCAGTAACGTTACAACGTTGGTGCAACGTTACTGAAATGTTTTGGAACGTTTCTTGTTTATTGGGCAGGTTCGAATCCTGGCTGAGGTAATATTTTTCGCAATAAGTTCTTTAATAAAATAATTTAGGGGGGATTATTTCATATATAGAATTGTCCGAATGTTTCGGCGCCTTATCGCGTATACGTATTTATATTATTAACATCTCAGATCGATTGTGGTTAATGTCCGAATATTTCGGCGCACAGTTACATCTGATGGTATATACACCGGTTCTAATTCAGGGGCAACGAGGGGGAGAGAGAGGCGAAGGGTACCCGCGGCGAGGAGGGATGACGTCACAGGGGGAGGGA
>NW_017300033.1:19010-24583 GCF_001594075.2 Trachymyrmex cornetzi | reverse complement strand
GAGACGATACCGTCGAGCGCGATGGCACATTCACGCGTAACGTGACACCGTAGAAATAAGGAATGGAAGGAAGGAATGGTTAAAAGAAGATATAATTTTGAACACTGAGATATTTTTATTTATTTTTTATTTATTAACTTTTTTCTTCTTTTCTAACACAGTGTTTACGACAATATTCAAAGAATAGTACCTACATTATGGATTCTTAAGTGGTATACATTTAAATTGATTGTGTAATTTATAATTTTTAAAAATTTTTTATTTATATATGAATTTCGTATCTTTAATTTACATATATGAATCATAGAAAAATATTGAAAATATAGATTGATTGAAGGAAGGAGCGACACAGAAGAAAATGTATTTGTAGGCATTTGTATACATGTAAATTGATTTATGTAATATATATATATATATTTATAATCTTTTATTTACATATAAATTTCGTATATTTAATTTATATACGAAATCATAGAAAAATGTTGAAAATATGGATTAATTGAAAGAAGGAGCGGCAAAGAGAATAAAATCAAATATGTGAAACGTAACATAAGTTTAACATATATTTATTTATTATCTTTCTAACACAGTGTCTACAGTAATATTCAAAGAATAAGTATATATTGTTGAATTCCCTTTGCTCTATGCTCTATGCTCTATCATCAGCTGCAGCTACATTAGCATTGTCATCAGTAATTGCATAATAATCATCAGCATGGCTTCATTTATGTTCCACAATTATATGTTGACAGATGCCCAAGTTTATTGTATGACGTCTATGAGCTATTTATTTCGACCATCACTTACCGCTAAAGCCATCTATAGAAAAACGGCGGAAGCAAAGTTGTACACCTAATATTATTATATTATTAGCGATAATGATGCTAATGTGGCTGCGTCTGATAACTGAGCACAGAAAAAATCTAGTAACACAGGTACTTATTCTTTGGATAATACTGTGTTTTAGAAAAAAATAATAAAATAAAATAATATAATAATATATTTGTTAAACTCATGTTACTTTTCATTAATTTGATTTCCAGTGAGGAAGGATGACTAAAATTAGCTATCCATTATCGCTAATAATATAATAATATTAGGTGTACAATTTTGCTTCCGCCGTTTTCCTATAGATGGCTTTAGTGGTAAGTGGTGGTCGAAATAAATAGATCATAGACGTCATACAATAAACTTGGGCATCTGTCAACATAAAACCATAGAAACATTAGTCGATTTGTGTATGCATCAACAAGTTATTCTCGATTGAAAATGTCAGTTTACGAGCCAAATTCTCGTCATTTGCGAGAGGTTTTAATTTTCTGCTTCAATATAAAGAAATCTGCGGCTGAGGCTCACCGAATGCTCTCAAATACTTATGGTGAGGCCGTTATTAGTGAAAGAACGTGTCGTGAGTGGTATCAACGCTTCAAGAACGATGATTTTGACGTCGCAGACCGACATAGTGATGGAAGAGAGAAGGTTTTCGAAGATGCAGAATTGGAGGCATTACTTGATCAAGACTCGTGTCAAAATCAAGAAGAATTGGCACGATCATTGGGAGTGACTCAACAAGCCATTTCAAAACGCCTCAAAGCCATGGGAATGATTCAGAAGCAAGGAAATTGGGTGCTAGTTAAAGCCGAGAGATATCGAACGGCGTTTGTTTGTTTGTGAACAGCTACTTGAAAGGCAAAGACGGAAGGGATTTCTTCATCACATTGTTACTGGGGACGAAAAATGGGTTTATTACGATAACCCCAAGCGCAGAAAATCATGGGGAGTTCCCGGCCATGCTTCCATGTCGACGGCCAAACCGAATATTCACGGCTCCAAGGTCATGCTCTGTATTTGGTGGGACCAGCTCGGCGTAGTGTATTATGAGCTGTTAAAACCGACTGAAACAATCACAGGCGATTGGTATTGAACGCAATTGATGCGTTTGAGCCGAGCATTGAAAGCAAACGGCTGCAATACAACGAGAGACACGATAAAGTGATTTTGCAGCATGACAATGGTCGATCCCATGTTGCGAACGTGGTCAAGACATACTTGGAAACGTTGAAATGGGAAGTCCTACCCCACCCACCGTATTCTCCAGACGTTGCTCCCTCTGACTATCACTTGTTTCGAACAATGGCACACGGCCTGGCTGACCAGCACTTCCGGTCTTATGAAGAAGCAAAAAATTGGATCGATTCGTGGATCGCCTCAAAAGATGACTAGTTTTTTCGACGCGGGATTCGTACGCTGCCCGAATGATGGGAGAAAATAGTGACCAGCGATGGACAATACTTTGAATCATAAATGTATAACCAGTTTTTTACAATAAAGCCTCGAATTTCGGAAAAAAAACTGCCGAAGCAAAGTTGTACACCTAATAATAATCGTCATCAGCATCATGTCGTTTACGTTTCTCAATTCTTAACCGCAAACTTTGAGCATCTCTCTCCTTTTTCTTAACTGCCGTTATCAACAAATTTATCACATTGTTCAATCTTTTTATTACGTCAATAGTACCATGTCTAAAAGAAAAAGAGAACAATTTAAAGAAACAGTTTCTTCGATTTAAGCACAATTTCTCTCTACTAATATACTAATATACTAATAATAATATAATATTTACATTCTGCCAATCAGAATGTTATCATTGGCAATATCCAAAGCGACCTGAATTGATTTTGGTACGTTTTTACTAACATCTGTAGCCGCTCCACGAATCTTGAGCGCATTTTGAGACAATGTCGCAGATTTTTGAGATAGAAACATCAACTGAACACGAATAACATCCGTAAGATCAATTAAATCATTAACAATATTGTTGGAATTATTCGACAGAATTAATTAATGCTTAACATATTTTTGTTTCTCTTTACGCAATATCATTCATATTTAAGTTATGTTTCCATATCTCGCGCCTTCCTGATTATCATATGTACGGTTCGTGCAAACGCGTGTTACAATGTACTCCTCCATCCGTCCGCCGCCACCGTGCGCCGCCACCGTGCGCCGCCACGGTGCGTCGCCACCATGCGTCGCCACCATGCGTACGGGTAACTTACTCTCTCGTTTTTCACTGCTGTAGAAGAGAATATCTGTATAACCACACACGCTCCCAAGTTCTCTATGGGTGCTTTCCAACAAGGACACAATCAAACACAGTGTAACACAGTGAATCGTTTCATCCTTGTTTAACGTAAGCAAACAACAAGGACATATGATTCACTGTGTTACACTGTGTCTGACTGTGTCCCTTGCTGGAAAGCACCCTATTATATTAAACGTGTTTCTTGCAGAAGTGTCTCCGTCATTGCCTATCCACATCCTATAACCCTCAACAGGTTATGGGCCCAGGCAACGCGACTCAAAAAGGTGCTCGTGAAAATTCGACCGTAGAGAGTTAATCTCTACCGGGAATCGAGGCGCAGTTATACACCATTTTTCTCTCACCTCACAACGCTGCACACGTAGTAGAAAATTTTTTTTTTCTCTACACATCATAAGTAGAAGTTCAATCTCTTCACGAATACAAAACACGTTCTCTCGTGCAAAGGCACACGTCACGATGTCGGAAACGATCGACCTGAAGAATGTGACAAAATTCGATGGCACGAATTTCCAATTGTGGAAATTTCAGATAAAAACAATTTTAACGACAAGCGGCCTGATAAATGTGACGGACAAAGCACTCATGAAACCAGAGCCAGTAGCGGCTGACTACGCGACGTGGAACACCAGAAATGCCAAGGCTATGTGTATCCTATCGTCAGCAATGGAATACTCGCAACTCGAATTCCTGGTAACCTGTGAAACAGCAGCAGAAATGTGGGCAAAGCTAAGCTCCATCCACGAACAAAAGAGTGCTGCTAATAAACTCACCCTCATGACGAAGTTCCACGAATATAAGATGGCATCGAATGACTCAGTGGCACAACACGTAGCCAAAATTGAGAACATGGCCAGACAATTAAAGGACGTCGACGAAGAGCTATCCGAGGTTATGATAATGGCCAAGATCCTCGGAACCCTACCGCAGAGATTCAACCCGCTCATCACCGCTTGGGACAGCGTAAGCGAAACGAATCGAACTCGAGACAACCTCATTGAACGCCTCCTTATCGAAGAAGGCCGATTGGCCAGTTTCGAGGAAGCTACAAACGCATTGGCCGCAGTTAAAATCCAAAGGAAGAGCGACTCAAAATGCAACGCCAGCAACTCAAAGAAGGAAGCGCAACAAGGAAAGCAAGCCGGACACAACAAGAAGGAAATGTTCTGTCAATACTGCCGCAAGAAAGGCCACGATGAGAAGCGATGTTATAAGAAACGCGACGACACCCGGAATAAGAAGAAAGCTCTCAACTTGACGAAGGACGACGCGACGGAATTCGGTGCCTTCATAGTATCTAATTCAGAATTTGTATCACGCATAATGCAGGACGATCCAAGTCAGGTATGGATTCTCGATAGCGGTGCCTCCCGGCACATGAGTTTCCACCGGGAATAGTTTAGTAAACTAGACGAGAGTTACCGCAAATCGGTCAGTCTCGGCGATAACTCGACCTGCGAAGTGAGAAGCCGCGGTACAATAAATATTAAAATGTTTGTCAACGGTTAATAGCTGGACGGTAGGCTTGGTTGATTGCCGCGCGACGGAAGTGAAATAGATAGAATGTCTGACATTACGTTTATCATCGTTTTTCATAGATGGATAGATATTTTCGCAATAGTTATCGAGATATTAATTACTAAACATCGTAACCGCGCAGGATTCATTCATCCAGCGCTCGAGATCGCTAGGCCGGCTATAGGCGCTTGGCACGCGGTGCGCGGCAAGAGGGGAATTGTTTACTACAAGCGGCAACAGCGCATTGAATGCTGGCCCTCTACTGAATGTTCCTCCGTCTTTTTTACCAAAACGACATTTCTTATAAAATATATACATATGTTCTATGTATCGCGTAGACATGTATGTACGTATGTGTGTGCGTACACATGCGTATATGTATGTGTACGTATATGAACAGCAATAGTGGTACGTGATAAAGAATCGTGAACCGAAAAATGACACTGATCGACAATGAAAATGCATTCTGTGTCAAAAACATAAATTTTATTAACTTTATAGCGATAATAACAATGGAAATCTCAACTCTAATCGTCATAATGCATTCATTGTAACCATAAAATATGTATGAGAAATAAGCGATGTCGTTGTCTAATACCATTTTGCAATACGACTATAAATATTCGTTTCTAACGTATTTTTGCCTGTTAGAAACGAATGCATTGTTTACATTTGGCTGCATCACAATTTTAAGATAAAAAATGAGGCGAAAGACGAAAAAAACAAGGATATTCATGACGTTGTAGCATCGGAATCAAATTTTTCTTCTAAACTTCTTTAACGGGACAATATCAACTTTCAATTTTAAGATGCATCTTGCTTCTTTTCCGTTTTCGAGATACTCGTATAACTATTAGAAAATATCTTTTCTTCTCTATAAAACATAGAGAAGGCCTTTTATATCGATATGACAATTAGAGTTGAGATTTCCATTGTTATTATCGCTATAAAG
>NW_017300033.1:13290-18733 GCF_001594075.2 Trachymyrmex cornetzi | reverse complement strand
ATAAACGTAATGTCAGACATTCTATCTATTTCACTTCCGTCGCGCGGCAATCATTATTGAAAATATGCCTTCGGAAAAATAATAAACTAGATATAATAAGAAATGATCACTTTATTTGTTCTTGCGTAACTATGAATGTAGAATCTTGAAAATGTATGGCGTAAATTTTCAAACTTAATATAAAATTTCGGTCGGATGTATTGTCGGACAGTAATGATATCCGGTTATCCGGCCACATAATATAAAAGCGTCGGATACGGGATACTTGCCGTACACATGGCACATTCGTTGCAACGATTTCATCAATTTTTACGTATTCTGAAACGTGCATTACAGATATAAAAAAGTATTAGTGATAGATGGAAAGACTTTCGATGAATAAAAATGACACAAATCCGTTGTAAAAGGCGACGGCCGTATACCTACAACTACATTTAAATAATTTCATGTAATTATTACACATTGCAATTTGATGATTCATGTATATGCAAAATAATATTATCAGTACACATTATAGACGATATGCGTCGTAAATGCATCATGTTCGCACCTACGAAGGGTTGACTTACAATTTGTGGAAGATCGAGAATCTTTTTTTGTTATTTATTGTATTATTCCTATAAGAAATGTACTAAACATCGAACAAAATATACTATTTCTGTATAACTACATTTTTATTTTTACCGGACATGTTTTAATTTAATTGAAATGATCATACGAGTATCATTTGCGTATATACAACTTCTTTCCAGTCCGACAGTCATAATAAATATATGATTCAACAAGATGTACTTATCTTTAAAATTCTTTGTGTTTTCATTCATATACTTTTAAATACATCTCCATACATAAGCCTAATCACTGATAAGTATGTTATTTCTATGACTAAATGCATGTTGCAGAATACGCTGGAATTGTTGTCATTTTCAAAAATGCGAGATTAAAATATTAAGTAAAATGTAATATGCACATATTTGTTTATGCACTCATGAATAAAGAAAGAAATATTCCTCAATATATTCCGTATTTATGTCTTCATTTAGCATGTGAACAATGAAATGCCATTTCTTTGTAAAGATCTCCAAATCTATCCGCTCGGCCAAATACACGTGCGCGACAAGGAACGATCGCCTAGCACGGGGAATTGTTTTTTCGCCGCCGCACAGTGGGATGAATCCCGAATCTAGGTGGACAAAACCCCAAAAAAAAAATCGTCAAAAAAGCTACAAAACTGCATATTTACACATCGCATACTTCTATTGAAAATATCTGCACAGCATATGGCATTCGAAGCACTCACGCGTATTATATCAAAGTTTGTACTGACGCGATTCCTTGCGAAGCTGACTATGAACTAAACACCAGCGCCTAAGTAAATCCCGCTAGCAAATCCTGCAGTTGTCGTATTTGCATACTTTTTTTTTCTTGAAGTAGGTAAATGTTTATTTTGACATTATATGTGTTTTACTCTTATTAAAGTTCAATTATTTATCGTAAAAAACGATGATTTCTGTAATTGTTTACATGACATATGTACTTCACGATACTAAAGCGCAGACAAAAAAATTACCAACTTTTACCAAACTTTTAAACATGAATTTCTATTCTTGATAATGTAAACATAAAGCCACGAAAAAATTAAATTTTAGTTTTTTTTAGTTTTGTTCTTATTTCAAGATTAATCCTTAGTTGCATAGTGAGATGTTGCATCGCATATGCATGCTAATCTATTTTATCATTATCTGCACTATGAAAAAGATAATTTTTATGTTTTTTGTGGTCGCTGATTACGAATCTGAAGTCAGATTTTGAAAATTCAAGATGGTCGATCCAATATAGCAAAGCAAGTTTTTAATTTATTATTTTCCAGAATCGGTTTTTGTATTACGTGTACAAAAACAATTGTTGTATTATTCTAAAATTGTCATTTTGAATAATAGTGAATGTTTTTTATTCGTTTTAGATTCGAAAGTACAGGTGCAAGCGGAGTCATTACTCTAAAATCTGAGATTTAATTTCAGGCCGATTTCGTTGTCCTCTTTTTGGCGCTCGTATCTTAGCAAATATTGTTATTGTTATTAATATTAATAACAAATATTAATATTAATAACAAATATTAATAAAAAAGATTTCCAATTATTAATCTAAAGCTATATTCAAATAAGAAAATTTCTATTTCTATTTCTAACAATTTGATATTGCTCAGAGGGATTACAATTTCATGAAACTTATAAGACGGAGGCTCCTGAGATGAAATGTTACGCACCTTGTTTACAAGCATCAGCAGCTCGTTGCTAAGATATGAGCGGGAAAAAGAGAACAGGCGTCGACAATAAACTGAACTAAATGTGCAAGTAAATACCAGATTTTAGAATAATGGCTCTGCTTGGACCTGTATCAGTATTTCGAAATCGGGACTTATATAGTCAACTACGAAATGCATCTATTTCGTTAGCGACTTATTCTACGGAATCTAAAGAATGTATTTTCAATTTTTTGAAGAATACGATGTTAAAGACCAACACAGAAATTGAAGACGAAACATTCATAACTGAACTGAATGTGAAAATTGTCGCATTTCTTAGTCATTTATCTAATAGATGGAAAGCCAAGGGAGTACGTGGAATAGAGAAAAATTTTTTGTCAAAAAATAAAAAGTGGCTAGATTGTACTTTTCATTTACCAAATTTTTCCGGTAAGCAACATTTGTAATTATTATTTTCAAATTATCTTGTAATAATTTAATTTATTAAAATTTGCCCGCTATTTCTAACTCTCAACCAGTTCCAAGTAATACTGGCGCGCGCGATCACTCGCTAAAAGAATTCCATGAGTGCAGTTCGAAAACAAAGAAAAGAAGAATAGAAGAAATTACAAGCACAAGAACCAGTGAAGAACTCATATTTGCTGCGAAGACGTCTTTATACAAACAGGGCAAAAGAGCTGCAGCAGACATTTTGACTCTGTCCACCGAATTATCATCATCAAGAGCAGTGCAACTACGACGAAAGTTAAAGACAGACCAATCTGAAATGCCCATCGTTCCGTATACCTCAGAGGAAGCCTTAGCTTTTATTTTAAACGCGGGAATGTCGAAGGATATGTATATTCAGACTCGACTAGGGGCAAAGAAGCGAAATGCCGACATATACCCATCGTATGAACGTGTACGAGAAGTTAAAAGGCAGTGTTACCCACAGGGTGTAACAATTACCGAGAAAGGTTGATATTATTAACATAGATCAGCTCATAGTTTTCTAGATCGGCTCATAGTTTTCTAGATCGGCTTGTAGTTTTTTAGATCAGCTCGTAGTTTTCTAGATCGGCTCGTAGTTTTTTAGATCAACTCGTAGTTTTCTATATGTAAAAATTACAAAATTCACATAAATTAAAAAAATATAGTAACCATTCGAAATTAGAGATCATTGTATTTTCCAGGAGCTCACATACCATTACAGAACTTATTGAATCATACCATAACGCGGTTGATTAAATGCATAACGATTCCTCCATCAGTGAAGAGAATTCAGTTAATTTCGAAATGGGGCTGTGATGGTAGTTCAGGCCATTCTGAATATATGCAGAAGCCTGTTGACTCGGTACTTGGGCACAGCAGTAGCAGTACCAGCGATAATTTCAATAGGCTTACCAAAATTGAAGTTGAAAAAGAACTGCAGTCTGTAACAGATTCAAATTTGTTTTTGATCACGTTTGTACCGCTTAGACTCGTTGCCTACTACGACGATTCCGATGGAGACGACGAAGAAGAAAAGCAGATACTTCTATGGCAAAACCCGCGACCATCATCAACACGGTTATGCAGGCCAATTAAGTTTCTGTATATGAAAGAAACTTCAGCATTAATTTGTCAAGAAGTAAATGATATTCGAACAGAAATCTCTGCCCTGAAGAATGTTTTCGTCGACCGCGATGGTGAGACGCAAGTTGTGAATTGCACGTTTTGCATGCATTTGACGATGCTTGATGGCAAAGCTATTAATGCCTTAACTGACACCAAGTCAAGTCAAACATGCTATTTATGCAAAGCTAAGCCAACGGAGATGAACAACCTGTCCAGTACTAAGCATCAAAGTGTGAACATCGATAATTTGCAGTATGGATTAACGATCATGCACGCGTGGATTAAGTTTTTAGAATGTGTACTGAACATTTCATACAAGTTGGAGTTAAAGAAACCAACTATCAGAAATATAAATGCTGATCAATTGAAAGTCTTGGAAGAACGGCGAAAATGGATCCACAGTGAGCTGCATAAGAGAATGGGCATCAGAGTCGACAAGGTCGTCCAAGGAAAGGGAACTTCAAACACAGGAAATGTCGGTCGTATATTTTTTGCGAATTATCAAGAATCGGCTAGAATTACAGGTGTGGATGAAGAACTCATTCGAAGGTTTGGCTTAATTATGACCGCATTATCGAGTGGCCATGACTTAAATGTTGAGCGTTTTGATACCTTCGCACGAGAAACGGCTATCTTGTACGTACAAAAGTATTCTTGGTACAGAATGCCCGTAAGCGTGCACAAAATACTTATTCATGGGGCTACTGTTGCCAAAGCTGTGCTTTTACCTATTGGTATTATGTCAGAAGAGGCACAAGAAGCAAGTAACAAAGTATACAGACGAGTTCGGGAAAGGCATACCAGAAAAAGTAGCCGAATCCATACTACAACTGATCTTATACATATGATACTGCAGCAGTCCGATCCAATTATAAGCGGATAAAAAGGAGTTGCCTAGAGATGTGCTATCCCTGCTGATGTTTGAGCCGACTAACGATGTCGATGACGATAATGACGCGAATGATGTACTTACATAAACATTTAATTGATTACTTAAGAATTAAATGTAAACATTAATGTAAATTATTAAGAATAGACAAATACGAATGGTGTAAGAAATCGGTGTCAGATTGCAGATTTAAGCTATTATTTTGTAACTTGATATGGAGCATTTCAGAAATGCGTCGTTTATACAGCCATCTTTCAGAATCTACAACCTTGACATCATCCCAATCAAATTCATGGTTCAATTCTAAACGGTGTTCACTTAGTACAGAAAGATTACCATTACTTTTTCGAATATCATTTTTGTGTTCTTTGACCCTTGTTTTTAAAGTTCGTTTGGTTTGGCCAACATAAGAAGCGTCGCAATCCTTGCAGTTAATTTTATATATTACATTCTTTTTTTGTAAATTAGATAGGCGATCTTTCTGTGGTCCGATAAAACAATTAAGTTTATTGAAGCTATAAAATGATAAATTTACATCTAAATCTCTCACAACTTCCCTAAACTTAATTGTTTTATCGGACCACAGAAAGATCGCCTATCTAATTTACAAAAAAAGAATGTAATATATAAAATTAACTGCAAGGATTGCGACGCTTCTTATGTTGGCCAAACCAAACGAACTTTAAAAACAA
>NW_017300033.1:10997-11243 GCF_001594075.2 Trachymyrmex cornetzi | reverse complement strand
GGCTGTCACGCTGGAGATCAGGGTTCGATCCCAGCCGCTTCCCCAGATTTTTTTCCGCTTCTTGCGGAGAATAACTCGCCGTCTGTACCAGGATATACACCCGCCCCGTCTGCACCAGGATGTACGTAACTCGCTACATCCACGCCAAAGCATACATCCATGGCATCCGCGCTAGTATTAGGATATGCATCCGCGCCAGGACATACATTCAAACGACAGCAACAGAATAAAAAACGTAAAGCGCCA
>NW_017300033.1:9631-10862 GCF_001594075.2 Trachymyrmex cornetzi | reverse complement strand
AAACAAATTCGGAATTTCATCAAAATCCCTCGACATATAGATTTTTTTTCTTATAAGGGGGTACTTCTTTGCACAGGTATTTCAATGTATAAATGTTTAATTGTTTGTCACTTGACAGAATTTCGTTTTCCTTATAGAAGAAATAAAGAGACATAATAATAAAAACTATAAAATTAAAACGTTTTACTATCGATAATAAATAATGAAGTAGTAATTCATTAAAGAAATATATGTAACAGGATATATAAAAAAATGTTTTTATTCAATATTGATTTTTTTTAAATTTCAATTTTTTTTTTAAATATAGTCATTTATGAACGGATTAGGGCCCTATTCTTTAACTCTTAATGATTGCATATCGTTACATTGTCATTATGCAGATTTTCTATACAGTAAGAAAGCTGTACAATGACAATTTAACGATATCGTTAGAGTCGTTAAGTGTCACAGAATAGGCCCCTTTGCAATCTTAAAGTTTCTTTTATAGTACTACATTCATCTTGTATTATTTTTTAAAATATTAAAAAATTTAATTTATGTTATAATATTGTTTTTTTATACAATTTCGAAATTTCTGTTAACTTATCCAAATGTCCCTGCTGTTGGCTGTACTATATAGGCAATTATTTTCTTTATGAGAAACATATGGCCGATTTTACGAACACGCGTGAATTTTTCCAATGAATTTTTCAACTCTTGGGAAAAATATCGATGGATTCCACGGAAAATTGGAAAAATTTGATTTTTTCGGATCCTTTAAAATAAACAATTACAGAGTATACTACAATGTTTTTACAATAATATTAATATTTTATTTGATCTAATACATTTCCTAATAATGTAATTGATTACATATTTAAAAAAAAATACGAAAAAATAATTATAAGTATTATTCATACGTGAGCTTTTCGGTGTAATAGCCACTTTATTCGCTTTGCCGTGGCAATTACTTGCGTTTCAGATTTATGAATGCGGTATACATATAGCTTATACAATTGTATGGTAAAAAGCTATTGTTGAAAGAATATTCGTGAGTTTGTGGAAAAGATACAAAGCTTTCTCCATTTCTCGCGCTCACTCAGCGCTCTGAAAAATGTGATTACGTGGGCTACAGTGCGTCTCTATAATGGTGAGAAGTTATCGTGTCGTGAGCATGAGTAGTGTTATCAGCTCTGATCTTGGTGGAAGGATTGTGTCCAGCATTTTCCAGCAAGGATACAATCAAACACTG
>NW_017300033.1:8625-9358 GCF_001594075.2 Trachymyrmex cornetzi | reverse complement strand
ATTAAATTTAATAGAAATAAATTATTTAATAAAAGACGTATTTGAATAATGAATTGGCGGAAGGTGCGCTCCTAGTATATCTCTGGTATAGGGACACGCTCTTGAGCCACAACGTCGCGTGCGCGATTGGTAACTAGAGATTTGTTCGTGTCGCATGCTCCAACATGCTCCTATATGCTCCTATCATAGGTCCTACTCACTTCAATGTGTTTATTAGAGTGAGTAGGAACTATGGCAGGAACATGTTGAAGCATGCGACGCGAACAAACCTAAGGCTGAGTTTCGACTGAACGCGTCACGCGTCGCGTCGTCGAAGGAGAGAAAGAGAGGGGTTGTGTATTTATAATCTTATCTCTTTCTCTCTTTCATGACGCAACGCGTGACGCGCTCAATGGAAACGTACCATTAGATGAGCCTCGAACGGTGGTGGGGGGACAGTAGGCGGCGCCTGCAGGAATCGGCTCGAAATATGTAGATTATTGCGAGCACTGATGTAATGAATCACTGTGTTACATTAGGCCTGTTTTTTATGGCTAAACTTTTGCACCACTTCATCTTTCTTCTTCTTCTTTCCTCGTGAAGATAAAAAGAAGAAAGATGAACTGATGCAAAAGTTCAGATAAAAAGAACAGTCCTATTGTGTCAGACTGTGTTTTTGTTGGAAAATACCCATGATGTGCTCAGTTTCGGCAAACCACACCCTGCGAGTCGAGGTACCGTTTAGTTCGGGGTG
>NW_017300033.1:4852-8137 GCF_001594075.2 Trachymyrmex cornetzi | reverse complement strand
AAATTTTTTCATCATTTTATAACTTTTTAGAATATCTCAAACTTTTTTATACGAATCTTACAATATTCCAGAATTCACATTTATGAAAAATTCTAAAAAAGAAATAGATTTTTTGAGTTTGTATTTCTGAAATGTATTTCAATTCCTATTATAGCTTCTATTCACTCTAATGAATGCGTTAAAGTAGCTGAGAAAGCAGCTTTGCAATTGTTGTAAAATTCTCGAATATGATTGGTTTATCCATTTAGATCCAATGAGGAACTAATCGCAATTATATTTAAGAAATTTACAGTTGCAAAGCCGTCTCTGCTGAACGCAGCCAATGAGTAGAAACTCGGGTAGCAGCATGCAACGCAAAAAACAGTTGGTAGTACTATTTAGTATATGATAAAAAGAGACTGAACCTAAATGATATGCGTGCGACGAAGACAACAAAAAAGTTGGCTAAATTGGGAATACGAACGATGACCGAGCAAGCGAGAGGGTAGAGAATTAGAGAGAGACGCTTGCAAACTGCACGCACCATGTAATCCTTCCCCCATGGTACAAAGCCAATCAGGAGCAAATCCAGGCGAGACTGGCCAGACCGTGTATATATAGGGATATCAGGTGTGCATTCTAAAACTCAACTCTCCACTCCGAGTATCTTTTATCATTGTTCAACGTTCGGTGAAGAACAAGGATAAAAGATACTCGGAGTTGAGTAAGTTGAGTTTTGGAACGCATCCCAGAGAGACCGTAACGTGGTAGCACTGGCAGCGCGCCCTTCGAAAACAATAGAAAGTGAAAACATGAAAAATTCGTCGGAGGTTCGGAGTCTACGGCTGACATCATCCGCTTGCAGCAAGTTCAGAATGCCGATATCGACTCGAAAAAGTAAGTAGATCTAACGTTGTATTCCACTTTTCGCAATGCTCGCATGCAATAGCTGCTTTCAAGCAGAATGTTCATTTTGTTGCTATTGCAAGTTTTCTTTGCTTAGATCAGTGCCGCGATTTACTTGCACATTTTGGCCGATTTTCAACTTGATTTCTGCTCCTTACTTCACTAACCCGCGCGTAACCTAAATGCCGGATCGACATTTAGGCTGCGCGCGGGTTAGTGAAGAAAGGAACAGGAACCAAGCTGAAAATCGGCCGAAATGTGCAACTAAATCCCAGCACTGGCTTAGATAATATTACTCTGGAGAGAGAGGGGGAGGGGGAGAGGGAGAGGGAGGAGGAGGGAGAGAGAGAGAGAGATCAGAAAGTATAATTGAAGCTGCGTTCGGAAATGCACCAGGTATAATTTTATCCTTGTTATTCATCGAATATTAAACAAAGATAAATTGATTCCTGAAGGCACTCAATTTTCGAACGCAGCCTCAATCAGCGCGAAGAAAATTTACAAATTGCAAGATAAACGTTTTGTTGAACGCGACCATTCTTATTTATAAATAAGACGCTCGCGAGTGTTACGACATATGAAAAGGAGACATTTGCACTTTCTGTGATCACAGAAAGTGATCACAGAAAGTGATATGTTCCATTTCATGCATGATCCGCATGATCATTTTTTTCCTTGTTTACCGTTCGGATTGGATATTCTTGTAGCTTACCTCGAGAGCTGTCCAAAATACTATAATAAAATCAAATAAAATATTATAACAAGGCTAAGGAGTCAAGCCGGATGATAATGCTTAATATATAATTAACAAAATTAAAATAATAAAGTTGACGTTTATTATTGAAAATAATAAAACATACGTTTCAACCTTTTAACATCAGGTCATCTTCAGTGTCACTAACTAAATTAGATTTTACATACTCGAATATTTTACATTATGATCCGAAGTCTACTTTTCAATTTACATCGATGTTCCAACAACGCTGTGTATTCCCATACTGTGGTTGAAGAGCATTCGGTGGTGTGACTCCATGTTTTCGTACCAAATATACATGTATATAATGATTATTGTCTAAACGGCTAATTAAGACAAAAATATGCCGAATTTACAACATTTACACAATTTAGGCAATTTTGGAAAAATTTTATCACATACGTAAGAATCTCTGTATATACATGTATATTTGGTACGAAAACATTCACACCACCGAATGCTCTTCAACCACAGTATGGGAATACACAGCGTTGTTGGAACATTGATGTAAATTGAAAAGTAGACTTCGGATCATAATGTAAAATATTCAAGTATGTAAAATCCAATTTAGTTAGTAACCTGATGTTAAAAGGCCGAAACATATGTTTTATTATTTTCAATAATAAACGTCAACTTTATTATTTTAATTTTGTTAATTATATACTAAGCATTATCATCCGGCTTGGCTCCTTAGCCTTGTTATTATATTTTACTTGAATTTATTCGTTGGAGCCTATATCGAAATTGAAGTTAAAACTATAATAAAACATTTTTTCATTAAGTACTTTTTTAATTATGATGCTCGAAAGTTACAGTACCTCCGGCATTTAGCATTATTCAAGGTGTCCGACCGACAGCTAAAACCTCACGTTGTTTAAGATCATGAACTAGATAACATTTGTTAAGATCAAAACCATTGGAGGTTGTTCCTCTTATTTTCATTTTTACACTAAAAATTAATTTTAACGTAAAAATAAAAATAAGATGTACAATTTCCAATACCCTTGATTTTGATAAATGTTATCCAGTTCATGATCTTAAACAACATTTAAGAGGTTTTAGCTGTAGGTTGGATACCTTGGATAATGCTAAATGCCGGAGGTACAGTAACTTTCGAACATCTTAACTAAAAAAGTGCTTCATGAAAAAATATTTGATTATAGTATTTTGGCTCTTGAGGTAAGCTATAAGAATATCCAATGAAAAATATCCATTTAAGAAACTGAAGGTGACCTTCACGTGAACTTCAAGCAACTATTCCAGGTCAAACTAATAACACCATCTTATGTCATTACAGCAAAAAGTGAACCTGCAACGGTCGGCGTAAAAATAAGGCATACGTCCGCGCCAGAGCATACATCCGCGCCAGAGCATACATCCACGCCAAAGCATACATCCGCGCCAGAGGATACATCCGCGCCAAAGAATACAT
This sequence comes from Trachymyrmex cornetzi, assembly GCF_001594075.2. Classification (NCBI taxonomy): domain Eukaryota; kingdom Metazoa; phylum Arthropoda; class Insecta; order Hymenoptera; family Formicidae; genus Trachymyrmex; species Trachymyrmex cornetzi. The sequence goes on along the minus strand of NW_017300033.1, from coordinate 5,066 downwards.
CCGCGCCAAAGAATACATCCGCGCCAGGGCATACATCCGCGGAATATACACCAGGACATACATTCGCGCCAGGATATACATCCATGGCATCCGCGCCAGGACATACATCCACGGCATCCGCGCCGCCTGCACCAGGATATACACCTGCTCCGCCTGAACCAGGATATACACCTGCTCCGCTTGAACCAGGATATACACTCGCGCCGCCTGCACC
>NW_017300033.1:3102-4698 GCF_001594075.2 Trachymyrmex cornetzi | reverse complement strand
ATATATGGTACACCCGCACCGCCTGCACCAGAATATATACGCACGCCACGACATCCGGCGCCAATAACTCACAAAGTAAAATAATACAAGTGACAAAAACATGCACGCACGCATACACAAACATTTTGACAGGAACACACACACACACACACACACACACACACACATAATATTAGTTTAATGTTTTTATTTTTAGCAATTGAAGAACATATTACGGCGGGCAGTGCAAAAGGAAAAAAGAAATGTGACGCGCTATGCGCCGCCTGCACCAGGATATACACTCGCTCCGCCTGCTCTAGGATATACACCCGCACCGCCTGCACCAGGATATACACTCGCGCCGCCTGCACCAGGATATACACCCGTGATGCCTACACCATACGGTAAAAAATATTTTGTATTTGTTTTGGAAACGGTCCACTCAAGTTTTGTTAAAATTTATTTTTTTTTATTTATTAATTTTAGTGGAAAAATATGCTTCTACAATTTGCTTTGAAATCGTGACCCTTGTTAATATGTTTTAGTATTTCTCACTATGTGACATATTTATCTTATGACATAAAATGAGTGGACCGCTCCAATACGTAAACCAAATATAACACAAATTTTTCAATTGTGCAGGATACTTCCGCGCCGCTTGTACCAGGATATACACCCATACTGCCTGCACCAGGATATATATCCGCGCCGCCTGCAGCAGACTATACTTCCGCGCCGCCAACACTATAATTTTGAACAATGATAAAATAAACGGGCAAGTAAGATTACTATTTTCTATGAATAGAATCGATTACTCCTTACACACACACACACACACACACACACGCGCGCGCACGCACGCACGCACACACACACATGAATCTAGGAATGTTCGGACGTTTCGGTTCAATTCGAGTCATCATACCATACCATCATGAAACAAATGTCACTGATGATGGCTTGAATTCAACCGAAACGTTCGAACATTCCTAAATTTATATAAAAAGTAATCGATTTTGTTCATAGAAAATAGTATCTCACTAATCAGTATTGTTAGGTGTGTCGCCTTTTTAGTGCATGTGCACTACAATACTAGTGAGTTTTAGAGAAATCCAGTAATGTAAAAAATGAAAAGCGCGGGGCCGTGGACTAAACTGTTCGTGGTTACGAGCGAGAATTGGAGAAAAGGCATATACATTTACATATTGCCAAATCTCGCCAAATCTATACTTATCTTCTACATATTACATTTTATTTGTCTAGTGCTTCTTGATTCTTTGTTTTCGCGAAATAAATTATATATAATGTATATGCCTTTTCTCCAATTCTCGCTCGTAATCACGAACAGTTTAGCCCGCGGCCCCGCGCTTTTCATCCTTTACATTACTGGATTTCTCTAGAACTCATTAGTATTGTAGTGCACATGCGCTAAAAAGGCGATGTACCTAACAACACCGTTTCACTTACCCCGTTTATTTCATCATTGTTTACTGGTAAAAAAAAATATATTGTAACCGTACTCGCGAGCAACGGCACAACTTCGTCGCGTGTTCTCGGTACTCAAGGTACGCAAAAATATCTTCTCTCCCTCGGTAGCAGAATTTTGCGACAGCCAGG
>NW_017300033.1:2180-2654 GCF_001594075.2 Trachymyrmex cornetzi | reverse complement strand
CTCCCGGACGTGTAACGCCGGCCCGCGGCCGACGCCACGGCGATGGTGCGACGTGATTATAGCGAGCGTGCCCACGCGACGCGATACCAAACGAGAACGCAATTGCAATAAGCGTCGTTACGCGACACGACGAGACTCGACAACGTGGCTACTCTACGCGTTTCTACGCGACTCTACTATACTCGAAAAAGTGACCGGAAGTGACTCTCCTGTGGCGAGAGGAACGAGCGCGACTCGGCCCCCGATACTCTCCGAACGACTCTAATTTATGTCAACTCGGCAATGAATATTATTCCCTCCACTCTAACTCCCGAAACGCGACAACCCGTAATCTCCAAGGCTCGGGAGGATGGCACGTGGCTCGCGGTTCCGCGGCTCTACACGGCGGCCATTGCGCCGATCTTTCGTTACGATGCGAGCTGGCTTACGTGCGATCCACCCGGCGACGTACCCCAGTCGGCAGCTTTACAAGCG
>NW_017300033.1:0-1353 GCF_001594075.2 Trachymyrmex cornetzi | reverse complement strand
GTCGACAAGTCTGCACAGTGACGGACAAAATGTCACGTCACAATATATATATATATATTTTTATATTATATTATATAAAAATGTAACATTATATATAACATATATACAAAAATATAATAAAGAATTACAATATAATATAATAAAGTTTTTGAATATATAATATAATAAAATTTTGTGTGTGTGTGTGAATATAATATAATAAAGTTAAATATAATAAAGTTTTTTAAATATATATTATATTTATGTATTATAATATAAATGTGTGTACAATTTTTTTCATGTAATCCCTGCTCACATAAGTTGCGTTCAGCAGAGAAAATTATATTAGTTCTTGCCTTTAATTCTTCACTGGATCTAAGTGTAGGAATCAAAACTTCGGTATATACGCCACACCTCTATCAAAAACTTAATTTATTAATTATTATTTACTATGTTTAAAGTATAGGAACTATTAAAAACTTTGTACTGTCTACTACTATAAAAAAAAATTAGAAATCCGAAAAATTTATTTTTTGTATGAACATTTTACCCTTGCATTTTTACCGTATATCTCATAGGGGCGGGATACATGGCTATTCATTGGAGGAGAAGTATATACGGCTCATGAAAAATTTACAAACAATGTATATAAATAAGACGTAAAATGACACAACTTATAAAATGTATTTATAAAGTTTTTCTTATGTGGAAATTATTCGTACGCGCTCAAGATGAGTAACTGGAAAAATATTGCATACGAAAATTTTACATATAGTTATATATGGAATACGGTATATTCAAGAAGGGGAAGTAACGTGTTTTTTGTAGCACTGTTATCATTATCGTTATTTTATTATAATAAACATTTTATTATGACATTACAATTTCCATGATTGGAATAATAACGTTAGGCTTGAGAAGTATATTTGTCATTACATTCGTACATCAAGTAGAGTAGTAGACCGTAGCTTAGGAGATACAATTGACACAAATATCGTTCCATCCTTCTTGACATTCAATGCATAACAAAGACAAAACGATATTTGTGTCTCTTATAAAGGAAGCAGCCTATTGTTCGTTATATATATTGTAAAATATTACTCGTTACTATGAGTTTCTTTTTACTCGTTACGTAAGTAATGTAGTATGTTACATTGGCTATGATCAAAGTCTCGCTACAAATGCTTTGAAGCGTTTGATGGACCAATTAAACGAAAGAATTTTACAAACTGACCAATTATTAAAAAACGCTTCAATGCGTTTGCAGCATCGTGTTGACCGTACCATTGTATAACAAGTAACGCACAATACCATAGTAATGATAAATATATTTGTCAAGCCTAACGTTATTATTACAATCATGGAAATTGTAAT
>NW_017300032.1:14030-14692 GCF_001594075.2 Trachymyrmex cornetzi | reverse complement strand
AACGAATTTATAGAAAGTTAAATAAATTATTAAAAAACGAACACGCTACCATAATCCCTTCATGAGGTAAGTCGTTGCACTAGGGGATCGATTCTGTATCTTCAATCAAGGTGAAAATTATATAGAAGTGAGCAAATTTACTAAGTATTGACTAATGAAATTATCAGTATTCTAGTAAATTCACTCACTTTTGTAATTTTCACCTCGTTTCAAGATACAGAATCGATCCCTAGGAGGAAAGATTGCTGATGAAGACTCAAACTATGAGTGGAAACGTTCAAAGTTAAGGTTTAGTATTAAGAAAAATTGCGCTAACTGATAACCAGCGTCGACTCCTGTTGCCTGTAATACATATTTTATGGTTTTATTAATTGTTTTGATTAAAGGATTCTATAAAATCTTATTAGTTTTTTATTAAATTGTAATTTATCACATTAATTTATGTTGCAAGCCATTTTTAAATAAAGACAATTTGATGAAACAAAATGAGGAGATCCTTTTAAAACACTTGTAAAAATTGATGACAAATGTCCTGTCCTCCCAGGACTGTAAATGGTCGTAAAAGGCACGTAAAATGAACCTATATTCGGGCAGTAACAAATGGTCTGACAGATGTTGAAACGAGTAAAATGTACGTTTTTACATATAAAATTCCAAGATAA
>NW_017300032.1:5859-13977 GCF_001594075.2 Trachymyrmex cornetzi | reverse complement strand
CTGTAAAGGCCATGGCACATAAAAAAACTTAAGTCTTACGTCTTAAGTTTTTTTATGTGCCATGGCCTTAACTACGTTGAATGTATGATTATCGGTTTTGCCAGACCGCCGTCTGTGGGTCCGCGCACAAAGATGGTCAGAACTGTTTCCGATTGAGTAGTAATTGTAAGTCATTGTCGTAGGTCAACGCACAATGATTTTAAACGACATACGTAAAATCATTGTGCGTTGACTTACGACAACGACTTACGATTACGACTCAGTCGGAAACAGTTGCGACCATCTTTGTGCGCGGCCCCTGACTTTGTATCGCTACCGTCAACGTAGAATTCTTGGCTGAGTAGTAAGGAGTCTTAAAGAGCAAACCTATCCTTTACTTTTAATAACATTTTGTTATTTTTAACTTCAGTATATGTGTCAAAATCAATCCATTTTTTGTTTCAAAGTAAAGCGTTCATATTAACGTTTGAACGTTTTGGTACTATATATTAAATTAAATTTGAGTCAAATTTAATACATTTTCAAGAGTTAAGTTATTTAACCACAATGTTATATAGTAAAATTAACGACATATTGAGTACAAGCAAGGCCGATATACAGAAATGGTTAAAAAATAAATAACTCAAAATGAATATAATACAATACTATGAATTTAACATATTGGATTCTTTTATATGTATTTTTAGGATATTTGTACGTATCAACACCAGATACAAATCCCTTATAAATTATTTTCAATTCTATATGCCAAAACGTACTGAGTTTATTTTGCAGAATATTTGCAGTGTGATAGTAGGATACAGATCGTATATGATAATAGAAAATTGACAGTACGATGAGGTATGATATTAGAATATTCATAATATGAAATAATTTTTAAAAACTCGCTTTTATTTAAAATAAAAAATTTTTGAAATTTTTTCTAGCTTATCCTTACGTGTGGCGTTAGAATGTGCGTTCAAGTATTCTAAAATATATAAAGGAATAAGACAATTGTTATGTAATATCCCAATTATGTACACACTCATTCAATGACATATATGTTGATATCCAGATTTTTAGTCTAGGAAAATTACGCATAAGAAATTAAAATACTAAAATTAAATTTTATTGTAATTATTTACTTGTTTACTTAAATCCTCATCGAGATTATAACTGGACAATTTGTGAATAATTGCTACTGTCTCATTTATCTGAAATTATATCAGCATAAAACGAAAGTTTGTAGTAAATCTGAAAACTTTGCATTCAATGAATAAAATTTTAAATAAAACTTTGACATGTGTAATTTTATTGTTGCTTGTGCTTATTATTCTAGTAATAACTAGTTATTAATTCATTTGTTCTATTATAATATATACCTCATTATAAACAGTTTGACATATATAGTGTAATGTGAGAAATAGAATGGTAGTCAAAACGAAATCAAAGATTGTACATAAATAGATTAAAGAATCAATAAATTCCCATATATACCGATATTTAATCATATAATACATCATTTGACAGACAACTAAAGCTTGATAAAAGTACCATACCATTTCTATTGACATTTGTACTTTCAATACTTTGTTTAGTTTGCCTGATATAAGGCATAGTTGTAGGTGGACGTGCCTGTAAATAAATTGTAATTGTTATAATTAATCAAACCGAAAGACATACACGAGAAGTATACTAAGGAAATTATATTTTTAACGTAAAATTCGATATAAACTGTAGTGTTTTATTACTTGCGGTTCACAGCGTATGATTATTTCGCCTAATTGAAATTAATTATTCTTATAATGTATATACATATATAAGGTGTCTCATATCAACTGTTGCATCAAATTATCTCAAAACGCCAGGAAAAGTGTATTTCAGATGAAAGTGGACCGATTTCAAGGATGACATAATATTTTTAATACTTTTTGAACATATTCTGCTACATCGTTTTTTTATAGGTGAAGATCGAGGCATCTAAAAGATGTTACCGTACAATTTAAGGATCTCTTAGACGCACAGTCGCTGCAAAGAAAATTAAATTTGAAAGTATGTTTAATATTTTTATTTCAAATAAAATATATACATCTGAAAGTTGTATGAATTCATTTTTGTGAATTTATGTTGAGTGAATTCATTTTTGTGTGAATTCATGTTCAGGAATTCATTTCTTTCTGAGTTTAAAATTCACTTTCTTCTTAAAAGATCCACTTTTCCCCTGCTTTATCATATTCTAACTTAGCTACTTTTTTCTTAAAGTAATTTCGTTTTGAAAACAGAATATTTGTGTCTTTAAGGTAGAAAATTTGTACTGTAAAGCAAAGAATATGTTCATCAAAGGAGAGAATTTGTGTTTTAAGCAGAAAATTTATCTGTTTTACTACACTTTTAAAATATATCTGTTTTACTCCACTTTGAAAAAAATGAAGTGTTAAATATATGTTAGTATCATCAATATGATAATATATGTCAAGATTATTGAAATTAGTGAAAGAAGTCGCTAATTTTTTAAAGTTATACCAAAAAAATACTTAGGCACAATGAATAATTCTGTTAAACAAACAAGTATATGTTACCTTTACACCTAATTTATCTCATTATTCTATTCATAAAAGTATTAGGATATTAAGATTATCAAAAAATTAGTGCTTTCCGAGATATTTAATGTGTAATATCAATTAATTATATGTGCCAGAGAAATGTGTCTATAATATCTCATAAATTATTGGTTCTTTATATAACTAATTTAATACTTTTACATGCAGAATGATTATAGAGAAATCATATTACGTAAAAAATCATATATTTCCATTTCAAAAAGCGTGGATAAACATTATATTTTTTCATTGCACCTCTCATCGTATCCCTATTTAGAAAAGAATAACGTGATCCCAATAGGTTTCGCCCGGAGCAATTGCACATTCATAGAAAACATTTTTTTAAAACTTTTTGAAATATGTCGATGTGAAAGTGAGATTGAGACATATATATATATATATATATATACATTCGCGTGAATGTGTGTACACAGTAATTCTATTAACTAATTATTACATTAAAATCCATATAACATATTGATTGTGATCTTTAGGTTCTGTTATCCGATGATGCACAAAGATGGATCTATTTTGTCTTCTGTAATCTGCACTGCTTTCGAACAAATCAGAATATAATACACGTAAACGTTCATTGACTCGATGAAATCTGGAGCTTATGCATCTGAATTAAAAAAGACTTAGTTATATCTTTTATTAACATTATAACATATACATTATGTATAAGCATATTAACGTTAACTGCGTTAATAAATAATCTGAAGTCGGACTAAATTAGATTTTAATTATTTACTTTTTATATTTCAATATAATATTTATACATATATGAGCAGCAGAATTTTTAAATGTGTTTTTTCCAAAACTTATAGTTTTTAGATGACGAAAAAGAAAGCCACCCGAATACTACGCGCCATACAAAAAATAACAATTTGGCAATCAGTGATAAGCAGGGAAATGTTACATGAAATTGCTAAGCAAAAACGTTAAGCAAATGTATTTTAACTAGGTTTTTAGGTTTAAGAGTAAGAAAAATCGATTTTTGTTTACTTTCTTTGAAAACTTAGTCTTAAAAATATGCCACATAAACGTAATGTTTGGGGCCACTCGATCGATTCAAATAGCGCTCCCCAATCAATTACTGTTATTACCGGCGCACGCCATTATTTGTATTCAACTTTTCGAAACCATTGTAGAACGTTTCTATCCAATAGAGCAGAGTTTCGTTCCCTTCTGAGTGTCACTTTCGATCCTAACGGAAAACGTTGCGGTATTTGTACTAAAATGTTTCAGAACTTTATTCGCGTTTTTCCCGAAACCGTGCTTCGAATATGGTAATCACGATTCCAAAAAGACTATTAGTCCGACTGACTTCTACTTTTACCGTTTACGGTTATACTCAGAGAACATATCATTATCGCACAAACTATAATTAATAGTCTACGTTAATTTTTTCTATTTTTTTCAATGTCAAATAAAAAGAAAAAAAATGGAAATATTCAAATTATTTTTTCAAACTGCGTAGCGTCAATTCAATCGTAATATAACTACTTGTTGGCATGCGGCGCAACTCTTCCTTACAGCCAGAGATGAAAGTTACTTTTATCGTTAGTTTTGTAATTACTTTTTTAACATGATTTTACTCTTACTTTTTATGTTACAATATTACCGTCATATTTTTATGACGACATATGTCAAGGTCAGGTTCATCAGAGAGGAAAATTTTGACCATACATATTTATTCGATTACTTTACTCAACATTATTTCCGTCACAGCGATTTTTAAAGATGTTCACCTCTTACAAATATTTAATAATAAAAAGTAGTGTTTATTTATTTATTTTAAATAATTGTTGTTTAGTATATTTTTAATACTCAAAATAAGTATTGTATATACATGTTTTCACACAGACAATACAGACAACATACATATGTTATCAAGGTCATGGTCATTGACGGAGATGGCTCTCTTTTTTTATATTGTATGTACCAGAAGGTCTTTAAGTGTTTCACTCTGTAAACATTTTGACGCACAATAACAATAAAAATAACTTAAAAATTAAATGTACACATATCTATAATACTAACCCAAGGATAGCTGCAGAAATCAGAGCACTTAAGACAATGGCATTGTACGGGTAATATATCAGAAATATACCTAAGATCTCGCCCCAAGATATAGTTTTGTCGTTACCAAAAGAATAGAAAAACGCTGTATATGTTACAAAATAACAAACGTATACAATCAATCCGAAAATTATTCGAATTATCCAATTACGTAGCCTTCGATATTCCTTTGGCATTCCGAAAGCTTCCAACGTGTAGTCTACTATAGCAATTTCACGTAAACATATTTTCAATTCCTTTAAAAAAATCATATTGATCGATTATGCGACACGAACAAAATTATTGTAATTTTATATTTGAGAAAAAGTTGTTATTGCAAAGTTTATACGGAATGTGATAAAGAGTTACATTCTAATAAATTAAGTATTAAAATTGATCTGTTAAAAGAAACTTTATTTAATTTAATTTAGTTTATTGCAAAGCGCAATGGAAAAGATTACACGTTAAACGAGTAATAAACATAAATAAAAAATATGATACGATAGACTATAGTAGCATGCAAATGGTTAGACTTCTGCAAAACTGCTATACAAATCCTACCAGCAACAAAAAACCGCAACTAAGGCAACGATGTTCTGAGTGATGAAACAATAGTTAAAATCATATACATACGCACGCACACACACACACACACACACACACACACACACACGCAAGCACCTTCATTTACCAGTTACATCAGTCTTGCTTAAATATTGTGAGTGACGCTATGAAACGTGAGGCAGCAAAAGGAAAACTGGACAAAGAGGGAATGGTTTTTATTGATACAGTAAGAGAATTACAACATTTGACTGAGGTGTAGGAGAAAGCAGCACGGAACTTAGTGGAACAATGATTGGGAAGGATAAGTAATATTGGTACCTGGTGACAAGAGGGTTAAAAGTAAAATGAAACTCAGAGTTCAATTGAAGGAGGCGTCGCAAATATAAGGGAGCATTGGAGCGAAGGAGATAAAAAACGAGACAGCATAGGTGAAGAAAAAAATGTTTTAAACCAGCCAGATCTCTGATAATACGGAGATATGGTCGTATTTACTGACACAATAAGAGAAGCTGAGGCAAGAATTTTGGATACGCTGTACACGATTCAGGAATTGTTGATTAAGAGCCAGACCGTAGACGACATCGACGTAATCAAATAACGACATAACGCATAATTGAGAAGTGAGGAGTTTTCGAAATCAGGAAAGGATGTGGTGGAGGGAAGGGGATAAAGAAGATGTGTATGCAGCCCGACACTTGACGGCCACGTGTGAATCGAATACGAAGATTCAACTTGGACACCAAGAATTTCAATAGAGGAAGAGCGAGGAATTGGAACAGAGTTAAGAGAAATATGGAAAGATTGAATGTGAAAAAATAATGTTGAGGAACTGACAATAAGCAAGGATGATTTATAGGGATTTAGTTGTACCTAATTATTAGTAGAGACCATTCGGCAATAGATTATAACAGCGAAATTCAACTGCGCGTTAGGAGCCTGCGCGCTATTTAGCGCGATAAGCGGTAATTGTTATTACTGAGGATGGTTCAAAACGTGAGCCAAAACGTACAAATCTAATTGGTTATTCACAAATAATTTTTGCGCAAGGTAGCATCCAGCTCAGAGACTCCTAATACCTATAGTTAAATTTCGCTGTTCTATTTTATGGTATTAATTAAAGAAGTGTATAATTTTGTATATTTCACTATTTGAATTGTTCATTCGGCAATAGATTTTAGAATTTTATTTAAAGCGGAACAGTCTGTTAAAGCATCGAATGGATGAAAGGATTTGAGAAGAATTACGTCGTCTGCATAAATGAAGAGATCGGAGGACAGAGAAACATTAGACAAATCAGAGACAAAAATATTAAAAGTAAAACTACGAGAATGGAATCCTAGAGTATTCCAGAGAGAATGGCACGTGGAGAGGAGGAAAGAGGAAAAGGATTATACATGGGGACTTGCTGGGTGCGAATTGTAAGGAACGAGTAGATTAGCGAGAGGGCCGAATGGGATATACTGCATAGCTTGAGTTTGACTAAAAGTATTTCATAGTTGAAGGTAACGAAAGCCTTTTATAAAAACTTTTCATAAATTTGTATTTGCCTGTAATTGTGAATTTAAGACTCCTTTGATGCCATCAATTAAAAATACTACTAAACGAAAGACAATAAATATTAAAAGATCAAGTATTATCATATACCATAGCAATCGGGAGTACATGTTAAATTTTTACCTTAAAACGGCAGAAGCTGATGGGAATTGATATAATGGTGAGCAACGTCATGATATCTTTGATGAATATTATTTTATTTTGGAAACTAATGATGTAACTTGGATAGTAATAGAAGTATATAAGAAGGCTCCATTTGGCAAAACCATACAGGCAAGATATATACATCCTAGATTGTCCAAGAGGAACTTCGAACATGGCCAAATTGCAGAACGCGCCAATGGTCATTAATGGTGTCAGCGCTCTTTCTAGGGTCATAGTTTCCGAGTCGGCTAGCATTTTAACTGAATTAGTTTTTGCTGCTCGAAGTACAAACACGTTTTAATACTTTTTATAAGATTTTCAGAAATAGATTCCACAGCACAGTTTTTCTAGGAACTTTGTGAGAACACACGGTAAGAACTACACCGTAAATCACTGAGAGATATAATGTATGTAAATGCCGTTCGACCAACAAATATTGAATAACAGAATAGACACACAGATAATCTAGATTAGATTGCCTTTCTTTTCATGGAATATTTATTTATAGGTCGATTAAGGCCACTAGTTATGGATCACCTTGAAAAAAAAATTTATATTTTTATCTAGAACGATATCAAACATTTAATGAAATATTTAATAGTGATGATCGATCATAAATATTACATTCTGGATGATTTTATTTCAATTCGATACCGTTTCATATGTTTTAATTTTAATTAAATGAAATAATGATAATTGTCCACAATTCGACTCCATGTAGTAATTACGGATAAGTTCACCAAATGCTTTATATATCCTTTTTGAATTTAATTTCAATTGAGCATGATATTGACTTTTTTCATGAAATCTATTGCTCTTTACTATCTCCTGTAAAAGCCATAAGGCAATTCTTATGATATTACACTTTGAATTAATTTTTGTAGGTATATATCCTACTTTATGTCTCACGTTTTATTATTTAACGACATTAATAAAATATGCTGAGCTATTGCTAATAAATAAAAAATAATTGACGCTTGAAAAAGAGATGAGCAAATGCTAGAAAATATTGTCCCTTCATATCCAACAATTTTTGTTTTAAACATTTTTTTATTTAATCGCGATGTTTCGAGTTATTTGGCTGTCTAAGTTAAAATGGGTCACCCCGTATATATATATATACAGTGATGGGAGAAAGTTCGGTAACGGTCAAATATCTTGGAAAATAATGCTTATGGAAAAAAATGTTCAATACAAAAGTTTTAGTATATCAAGT
>NW_017300032.1:0-5141 GCF_001594075.2 Trachymyrmex cornetzi | reverse complement strand
AATCAAAATATTATTTTATTAAAAAATTGTTGCCATATTATAATCCTTATAATAATAAATCAGTTTCCAATAGCAATATGTTATAAAAAAGTTACTGTTTTAATAGTACCATATAATTTTGAACAAGGACTTCCAATTGGGATTAAATCTCCCGGTGTAACCATCAAATCAACGATAACGTTCGGTTTTATAAGTTTGGTTGGATAAATCGTCGATTGATAATCTCGAGAAAGAGAAATTTTTTCTCTCTCGTGTCTGTTCTGATATGTGAAGACATTTGTCTCTTGTCTAATAATTCGGTCGTAATCCTTTTTTCATAATCTTCATTATTTTCATCCAAACAAGCATCAAATAATTTTTCTTCATTTGCAAGATACGCATTGAGTCACAAATAACGTAATATATTTAAAAAATACCACTTTAACACAAGTAATACGTATATTATGTTACGTCCAAACCCTTGGAAATTTTTTGCTTGTGATCCTCTCGGAGAATAAAAGGAGCGGGAACGGTGAGGGTACTTGGAAGGACGGTCAGACTCTTTTCTCGCGGGTACCCGCACAGAGGCGAGTTACGCAAGTCGAACGCACCCCTTTTGTACTCGCCTCGGAATATGGGTCAACGTCTCGTAAGGACGCTTTAACACCTGTTTCCTACGAGCGGTGCGATCGTTGGTCCAAATTTTAAGTCAAGGAATCTAATCCTTTTAACTCGGGACTGGACCACGTGCGATCTCTGAAAAGGCAAGGCTAACGACTACGAGGTCTCAGGTCGAAATAATGGGGACCTATCGTGTATAGTAGCGGAGGAAGGAGGAAAGAGATTGAAGAAGAATTCCTATCGGTACTAGGTATGGATAGGCGGAATTCGGGATGAATACAGGGATATCAACCTCTAAGCCAACCTCTAAACGGGCGATTGTTCTCCCTTCGTGGCATTATGTTGTGAATTACGTTATTACAGATTCGCGACTAAATAGAAGAATATGGAAGAAAAGACTTACTGTTGCGGTAGGCTTTGATTTTCTGGATTAGTGTCCTGGACTTGGAGTAGCTCGCAGACAACTCGTACTTGATGTAATAGGGAAGATCTTCTGTTATGCACTGAACAAACTCTTATCTGAGCGAAATGAACTGCGAGAAAATGACTGAATGGTTGAAGACCGAACACAGAGCAGGATCAAAAATGAAGAGAGCGAGTCTCGGTTAGGTTTAGTGTCACGGTTTATATAGAGAGTTTCAGAGGGTAGTTCTCTAATGAGACATGTTGAGTGGGAAAAATCGAGGATTTGAGTTGGAGGGATTTTTCTGCTTTTGTAGGAATTTGTGTTTCATATTTCTACTGGTAACTACTTTCAAAATTTGCTCCGCCCGCACTGCAAGTTTCAATCCCCCGAGAACTTATTGGTGATACGTCATCACCTTTTCTAGATTTTCAGATTCACGGTCACCCATTGGCGAGTTCAGTTTTTGGTATTCTCTCTGAAGAGAAGGGGTATTTTACTCATCGTCCCTTCCGAACGATCTGATCATGACGACTTGAAAACTCGCATTCCTCCTTTTTTTCTTATTTTCGATTTCTCTTTTATTAGGTACTTGAACGTGCGTCTTCTCGTCTAGACAGTATTTCTTCAGAATTTTATGATCGTTGGCAAAAATTAAAATTTATTCTTCGGGCTATTTCTATTCTATATACTTCCTGTTGTTAACGAAAAGACGCCATTCAACACGTTACATGCGTTTGGGAATGAGACTTTCTATTTACCCAGGATTCCCGATCTGTTTTTAGATATTACTTATTCAAACTGAACGAGTTTCAAAACGAATATTCTCGACATGGTTTGTAATTTGTCATAAATTTTATTACTGCGGATCGGGTGATCCTGAGTATCTATGTTTTTATTATCTTTCCAAAATCGTTGGGAAGGCTTTCAACGACACATTTTCTACATATTGTCACGCTCGCCGATCGGTGACCGTTAACTCTAGCCTTTTCTCTTACATCCTGTTTCAACGATCATCCTATTAAATAATCTCGAAACGAGGATATCGTGGAGTTCTCCCGGATGTAACAATTACTTGAGATATGGGTATTTGAATCCACGAGACACCGTGTTCTCCACGTACGAATGCTACTTGAAGTCATATTCTATTAGCTATCGCCTTGAAAAGCATAGCCCGATCGGAGTAAAAATCAACATGATGTTGCCCAAGCGGAATCCTGCTCGTTTCTAAACATTCTTTAATTTGCTTCAAATGAATTTCAAGTTGCTGGTCGATGGATCTAATTCCCCGCTGAATCGACACCAGACATTTGACGCGCCACGAATACATCTTTGCACGTGAGAGAACATATTGGATATTTTGATCTGTATCTCTTTCTGTCGTTGGGCTGTGTATTGTAAGTTATTTTATATAAGAATTTGTTTATTTAATAAATGGGATGAGTTATTTTAAATAACATTTTTTTTAGAGGCTCTACTAACACATCTTTTGGTTCCTTTGCGAAGAGCATACGTTTAAAGAGTTCCACATATTCAGAAAAATATGGATCGCATTGCAATCGACCAAACTTCGATTCAAGCCACGCATTTATGTTCACAGCAAACAAACACAATTTTTTGAAATAATATTCTCTTTTATTAATCCTCCTCATTGTGTATATAAAATATAAAATCTTATTACTTTCGAAACTTATCTCGTTCTGTAAAGTGTCGGACGTTGGTAATTGCAAATAATTTACCACATAAATGGGCTCTAAAAGACAAAATTTGATTCGGAAAATATCGTCCAACACATAAACAAAATAGTTATGGAAGCATTACAAATGGTAATAAAACGACTTCAGCTAATTTAATTGCACAGGAAAAACTATTCTGCAGAAGTATCTAAAAATTTAGTTATAAATACAGTTTTAAAAATAATTTTATTGAACTATCTAAGTAATCATATTGAATGCATAAACTGATTACACACTATAATGTTACAACTTTTTACGGCATCATCATCATGCTTGAGTATTTTATATAATTTATCTTGATCAAATGTAATTTTAGGTATTCTATACTTCTGCCAAATTTTTATGTATTATAGCAAAATCACTCTGAAAAAAATTCTCATTGTATCTTTTAACATTTCTAAGAATTTTTGTATATTTATAAAGATTTTTTAAACAATATATACATTATCTATTCAGATTCATGTTTTCATCGGAAATTATTAAATGAGAAATCTTAGAAATGTTAAAGTATTATGTATAATAAATTCCTTAAAGTCATACGACGTATAATTTACAGATCTGCAAGTTTTTTAAGTTATAGGTAGTGCTTTACCCTGTAAATGTGAATTCTCAAATATTCTAAAATTTCTCTTTCTATAAACTTCCGAAAAAAATTTAAAAAATTTGAAGGAGTTTAAGATATTTTTTCAGAAATCTTTATAAATATTAGGACCTTGAATAAGTTCTCGCTGTTTTCCAACAGATCGCGTTAACAGAACTGCGTGCGTATAGTTGAAAATGGGAACACATCGATAAGGAACTATGATAAGCAATCTTGAAGTTCAGTGTATGTCATCTCGCCGAAGTGTAAACAACTTTTTGTTTCATAGTGTTAAACATGTCGAGTTTCGTGCCAACAAAAGAGTATTTGCGGGGCATTTTACTGCACTACTTTATTAAAAATAATCTGCAGCTGAAGCACACAGAATCCTTGTTGAGACTTACGGCGACTATATTCTGTCGGAAACAACATGCAGAGATTGGTTTAGACGCTTGAAAAATAATGATTTTGATGTTGAAGATAAAGGACGCTCTGGCGCACCGAAAAAGTTTGAAGACGAAGAATTGGAGGCATTACTGCATGAAGACTCATGTCAGATGCTAGCTGAACTTGCAGAATCATTAGGAGTTGATCACACAACAGTTTCGAAACGTTTGAAATTATTAGGAATGATTCAAAAGCAAGGACATTGGGTGCCGTACGAGTTGAAGCCGAGATACGTTGAACGGCATCTTTTCACGTGTAAACAGCTGCTTCAACGGCAGAAAAGGAAAGGGTTTTTGCATCGTATCGTGACTGGCGATGAAAAGTGGATACACTACGATAACTCTAAGCGTAGAAGATCGTGGGGTAAGCTCGGCCATGCATCAACATCGTCGGCAAAGCCGAATATCTATGATTCGAAGCTTCTATACTCTGCATTTGGTGGAATCAGCTGGGTGTAGTTTATTATGAGCTACTCAAACCGAACAAAACCATTACGGGAGCTCGCTATCGACTACAATTGATGCATTTGAGCCGAGCATTGAAGGAAAAACGGCCGCTATACGAGCAGAGACACGACAAAGTGATTTTGCAACATGACAACGCACGGTCACATGTTGCACAGCCGGTGAAAACCTACTTGGAAACGCTTAAATGGGAAGTCCTATCCCACTCGCCGTATTCACCAGACATTGTCCCTTCCGATTATCACCTGTTCCGATCGATGGCACATGGGCTGGCTGAGCAGCACTTTCATTCTTATGATAATGCTAAAAAATGAGTCGACTCTTGGATAGCCTCAAAGGACGTGTCGTTTTTCCGACGTGGAATTCAAATACTGCCAGAAAGATGGGAAAAAGTGGTGGCTAGCGATGGACAATACATTCAGTGACATGTTTTTTATGACTTTTTAAAAATAAATCATTACTTTTCATGAAAAATTAGCGAGAACTTATTCAAGGTCCCAGTATATAATATATGAAAAATCCTTAATTTTATGACAATTTTTTTATCGTAGAATTACAAATATTATAATAGTATATCGAGCACTATACTATAAAGATAAAGTTTTATTTCTACACAAACCTTCAAACAAATATACCTTTGCCCTCGATAACATGAAGAACATTATTTACAGTGCCGATTTACTAACATATTTCGATAGAGTCTGTACACAATTGCCAATAAAGCAAACTTATTTTCAGATAACAATATCGCTGTTTCCACATCAGAAATGGATGAATGGAATGAGCTGATGTATTTGAAGGATTCTGTTGCTCTTTCATCCTATTTATTATTTTTCTTACATAAGACGAGCAAAAGACTTTTTAAACTATTTCTTATATCGCTATAGATCTTTGTACAATAATTAAGAAGA
>NW_017300031.1:25623-28175 GCF_001594075.2 Trachymyrmex cornetzi | reverse complement strand
CACGTTGGCGGATATAACATCTTTGACGCGATGCGCTAAACTTCTGAGTTCCTCGGTGAACCACGCTATACAATTTTCGTCGCGACGGAAGTGATACGACGACAACGAGTTGTCGTACGAGCAACGCACGTAGTAGCCCACACTGCATACCACTGCCGCTGATATGTGTACGACGCATCTTCCTTGTCGGGCTCCGTCTTCCGCAGGACGCACTCCAGGTCGGCGTAGACGACGAACGGCACTCGTTCCTGGTTGCGATGGTTTCCGAATTCCAGCCATCTATCGTTCTGGCTCAGCAGGCGGATGGCGCAGTCGTTCAGTTTTTGGCAGTCCACTTCGTGCGTCTGCAATCTTTGCCTCGAGTCAAAATAGTGAAGACACCTGTAAATAGAGAAATTATTTTTTACATATTGTTTTTTTTTATTTTTTTTTCTTATTATGTTTACTTTTCTTATTATACTTACCGATCGCAGAAGTGTTTCTTGTTTTTTTTCCTGGTAAGTTGCGATCTCACGAGGCGCGACAGGTTTTTTATCCATGCAAAGTGGGTTACAACATTGTTGTATGGATTTTGCAGGTACAGGAGATTGACATGCTTCTCCTTCTTGTCACCGGTGAGGCGTAGAGGAAGGACCTGTTCATTTTCGATGCCGTACACGTTGATCGACATTGCATTCAAATGTTCGAATTTCGGAATGTCTTTTAATGTCACCGGAAACTCAATGTTTGTGAAATTCAATACTGCAGTGTAATGCGGGTACGACGATGCTCTATCCATATGACTTTTAGCCTCGGCGATCACCGACCACGCGAAGCACGCATTGTCCGTCGTACGCACACTGATCACCGCTCGTTTCATCACAATTTCCCGCGGCACTTCGATATGTCATCCCGCACGCATAGGATTTAGTTTGTTCACGTTAACAGTCAAGTTAAGGATTCGCGACAGCGCCCACCCACTGTCACGTTCCTGAAACTCTTCGAGCGATGTCAAGATAGGCTCGACGACGTGCCGTTCGTACCACTCGCGTATATCGGTGCATCTATATATCTCGCTGTTCTTTGTAATTATACTCTACTACGAATAAGCATCAAAAAATAGTTAAAAATTGCTAGTCAATTTTAACTCGTGATATTACTGCGGTAGTTTAGTAGAGTTAGCGTTTCAAGACCGGAAATTTTTCGGCGCGCGTTTCTGTGGGACTACATACGTAGTATATAAATTCACATAAGAATCATACAAGCATTAAGATCCAGCTAGACCGTGTAAAGGCTTTGATTTCTATAGTTTGTGTTATCACATGTACGGTCCTATAATATATTATATTAATTATACTCTTGTTAGCACGTTTATCCTTTGTCACGAAGTCGCCATTGAACGCGGTGTTCACTTTTGCACTACCGTGTCTTTCTACAGCGTCTCGAACTTGCCCGAGCACTATTTCTCTCGCTTCTTCCAAAAACCGTCGCGGCTCAATGTGATTAAAGTTTATCACCGCGCCCTCACTATACTGCTCTCGAACGCGGCGTCGATCTCTCTCCAGAGGAGAGATTGCTCGTTGCCACTCGCGTGCCCTCCACCACTCGCGTAATCGCCACCAACGAAACGTTGCTCCAGTTGCGACTTTACACCCGCGAGTCGCGCGATCCTCGCCACCGCGGATTGTCTATGTCCAACGGCGAGGCGTGAACGCTTGGCACGGCAAAGTTCTTCGAGCCGCTCGATGCACTCGTCGCATCGTTGCAGCCACGCGAAACACTCAACCAGAGTAGCGACCGCACTGCTCCAGCAGTTCGCGTTCCACTCGCTCGTAATTTTCCATGTCTTTTCACAGTCTTTAGATCACGTTGCACTCTTCCACGGAGCACTTACTCTCTTACACGGAGCACTCAATAGTTTTTTCAATGTGTGCAGAGTGGACACATGCTGCGTGGAAATACAGTGTACATCGGCTCTTCGCATATGGAGCACTCGGTGCGTTGTGTACAGTAAGACCAATCTTGATGCGTCCTGACGAGATACATTCCTTCATCGCCAATATTCCGCAAAATCTAGTTCCATTTCTTCAAGAACTTCGAACACTTCGTCTCTGATATTCCTCCGAATTGTTCCTCATCCACGTTTCTAATAAACTCGGCTATGTCCTCAATGTTTCCGATATTTTCAAACACTACATCGTCCACGTCCTCATCAACATTCACAAGATGATCTACCATACTTTTTGCATTGCACTTAACGATTGATTCGGTAATCATACAGGGCACCAACTGAGGTACCGCGCGCTGATGACCCATTATATATTCCATTTGAAACTTCTTTGTCCCTTTGTCTACCCTCTATTGGGTCGCAGCATCGGCGATGTGTCACGTATCATTTCTTAGAAAAAATCGCTATCGACGTCTCTCTTAACGCATCGTGTCATATTCGCGACATGTTACCGATCTCCTAAATAAAATATCTTATTCACATTATAGTACCGCGACGCATTTCGGGGTGGTGGGCGCGGGGTCCGTGTGCGGTGGCGGCGGCAGCGACAACGGCGGCGGCGGCG
>NW_017300031.1:17551-25576 GCF_001594075.2 Trachymyrmex cornetzi | reverse complement strand
CCCCCCTCCTGCCTCGCGCCTACCAGTACCCCCGCGCCCCGCGCCCCCCTCTAGCCCCCGTGGATCAGAACCCTTCTAGTATATCTACTTAGAGTTATTTGTACTTTCAGTTGTACCGTCCACGCCAATATTTAATAAAATACATTGCTGTTTCTATTCAGATTTAATAATTGTAGAAATATTGCTTCTTATGTTCAACTCTGATTCATTTTCAATTTTGCAAACAACTTCTGAATTCCGCTCCTGAAACTTGTGTTTTTTCTGTGTATTCTTTTCTTTCTCAGAAGTACGTTGATACGAAGTAGAAAAAGAGATATCATTTTGTCATGCAATACTCCAATCGTTACGCTAAGGTGAAAGATTGCTGATGAAGACTCAAACCATGTGGAAACGTTCAAAGTTAAGGTTTATATATTTATTATAGTATTAAGAAAAATTGTGCTACCTGATAACCAGCGTTGACTCCTTTTGTCTGTAATACATATTTTATGGTTTTATTATTTTAATTAAAGGAGTTTGTAAAAACTTATTAGTTTTTATATTAATTTGTAATTCAACACATTATAATGTATCTTAGATTCCCTTTCTATAGAAAAAGAAACATAAAGTGTTAAACAAAAAAAATTCAGTACCAATTTCACGACACGAAATAGGTCGGTATTAACATGGTGGAATTAGAAAGGTGAAGCATTCCGAAGGATGCGCAGTAGTCAATAAAATAGTGGGGGGTTTAGCCAATCAGATATATGCGGCAATACATAAAAAGAATATGGCGGCTGGCAGCTTCATTCCATCAGCTGTTCAGCTCTTTCGTTGATCGGAATCGGAAAACTATACAGCGGATTTAACATTTAAGAAGCTCTTTCGTTACTTGCTCAGGTAATAAGTGATCAGGTGACAGGTTATGTGTATCGGTGTCAGTGCTTTTTCTAAAAAAAGTATTGTTATAATTGTATACCATCCCTTTTGTAAAGACTTTCAAAAAATCGCCGAAAATTCATGATATTACATTGGAAAGAAATCGGATGCCAAGTTTCTGTTTTGCATGTATTTTTAATTTTTTTATTTTTAGAAATTATGCCTGGATGTGCAGTTATAAATTGTAAAAGTGGGTTACAATCCCACTTTTCATCCCAAGGTATTAAATTATACCAATTTCCGCGAGATCCTGATATGCGACAAAAGTGGCTTGCAGCGTGCGGACGAAAAGAAGATATAAAACTTTGTAAAGGTAATGTACAGTTGCAAATACAATACAATATGTAATGAAAGCAACATTTCTTATTTTTTTGTAAACTTCGAAGTATTTATTTATTGTGCATAATGAAATAATGTTAAAAATATTATTTTCAGCTGCAATATGTGAAATTCATTTTACACCTAACTGTTTCGAAGACAAACTGACGCAGCCACGATTAAAACATATTGAGCCACGTATGATTCGTCGGTTAAAAAAGGAGTCCTTACCAACACTGAATCTCATTTTGCTGAAAGAAAGACAGAAGAGAGTCCTGAATTGTTGGACACTCTCAAAAAATAGAAATGGACCGCAAAAGAAAGTACCCTGGTAATTTTTGAAATTCTTTCATAGACTTCAAAAAGTTTGTATACTTTTTTTCTATTACATAAGAACCTGTAACAGTAAAATTATTTATCCTGCACCTTTATAAAATTATCATGTGATTTTTATATTAGGTTTCAAAATTATTGAGTTTTTTTAGAAAACGCAGATGACACACTTCGTACAAATAAACACAGGTCACTTTCCTTTCACATATGTATTGAAACTCAACAAATACAATTCTACACTCTTACAAGGGGGTAACCGTGTGTTTTCATAACAATAAGATACCTTCTTACATTTGATCTGAAAATGAACATACATTACCCCTATCGTATAACTGACAAATTGTGTTCGAACGTGTCAATCTGTCGATTTTTTTAAAAATATCTCGTTTTAATATTTCATTAATGTAAAAAAATTTAATGATATGTAAATAATTTATGTACAATTTAAAATTATACATTTATTTCATTATGACAGTTGTGCCGGAATACCAACATATACCGAACTGGTCAATTGTACAAAAAATAACTGTGCAGAACTCTTTACGGAAAAAGTGGAGGAACTGGTAGATAGCAGTGTGAGATCTACTTCTGTCACTTTTGACAATACTGCGGAGACAATACAAGAGGAAAGTTGCCACAATGCAACAATGAAAAGTGCCAAGTTACATGAAGTGTATGTATACTGTGTAAGAACTTGCGAAAGGCTTCTGAAAAGGGTTCATTGGTGAAATGCAAAGGCTGAGCAGAATTATAATTAATGTTATTGATGTATTTATTTTAACATATTTTCGATTAAAAATCCGGACATGTTTCGACGTCTTTTCGAGTCATTCTCAACGGTTTATATAAATTTAAGATGATATGTTAAAATAAATACATCATTAACATTAAATATAATTGCGTACTAATTACCGCGTTGACTCCCAATACCCCATTTAAGATTAATTTTTTAAAACATAATAAATTTTTTAATATAATTTTATTTCAGTTAATATTTATGTGTTTACAGTTCTGTACAAACGGACGTCCAGCCAAGCCCCAACATGGAAGCATATTTAGAATTTAAGTTGGAATTACATAAAGTAAATAAGAAACTCGCACAAATGAGCGAGGTAAATAAACAGCTCAATAATAAAATTTTGGAGCTTCAGACTGCCTCGCAAAGCCGCGATAAAATTACTGAAGATATGAAGAAAGATATTGAGAGACACGGACAAGAAATTTCATATAACATGCTGCGTACCGTATTTACACCAGGTCAGATAACAAAATTGCTAACTCCACAGAAACGAATTATGTGGACAGCGGAGGATATTTCATCGGCCATGGCCCTAAGATCGAAGAGTGGAAGGGCATACAAATATTTACGTGAGGTTATGAAGATACCTCTTCCTTGCGAGTCAACGCTTCGGAACTGGAGTTATAATTTTTCAGTAAAACCAGGAATTTTACACAATGTACTGGAAATTATGAAGACAAAAGGAGAGAACTTAACTATTACTGATAAATTGACTGCATTAAGTTTCGATGAAATATGTATTTCAAATAAAATTGATTTGGAACGTCGGGAGCAGAAGGTGTACGGGCCACATAAATCGTGCCAATTTGTAATGGCTCGAGGACTTTTTGGTAGTTGGAAACAACCAGTGTTTTATGACTTTTCTCAGCCAATGACAAAAACCATCTTATTTGAAATTATACAAGCTTTGTACAAAATTGGTTACATTGTTGTGTGTGTAACTAGCGATTTGGGTTCAACAAATATGGCTTTATGGAAAAGCCTTAATATTGGAATTGAAACATCCAAAAATTCCATAGATGTCAAAACACCGACGACAATGGCGAAACAAAATTTTTTCTTACATCCGGCGGACGAGACATTAAAATGTTTTGTGTTCGCAGATGTTCCTCATCTAATAAAATTGATGAGGAATAATTTATTCGATTCCGGATTCAATATAGATGGTTTGACTGTAAATAAATCGATTTTAGAAGAGTTAGTGGATCTTAATAAAAGTGATTTAAAAATAGCCTTCAACTTAAGTAGAGATCACCTTGATGCAAAAGGCTTTCAGCGACAAAACGTGAAACTAGCAGCCCAAGTTTTTTCCCTTAGAAATGCTAGGGCTATAAAGTATTGCGGAGAACAAGGTTTTTTCGAAGATAAAAATTGGAAAGCAATGGGAGACATGATAGAACTAGTAAATAATTGGTTCGATCTTCTGAATTCACAATCCAAATACAGAAATCACAGTGGCTTACGTGCTTATGGAGTTGAGTTAGAATACCAGGATAATGTTCTCGATAGAATGAATGAGTTTATTTCTAAAATGAAAGTATGTGGAAAAAAGTCCCTTATGCCATTTCAGAAAGGGATATTATTAGTTAATAAATCCCTGAAAGAGTTGTTCCTGCATTTGAAGGAAAAATACACATTCGAGAACTTTATTCCGGAATATATATAATAACCAGACGATTGTCCTAGGATATACTTGAAAATTTCTTTGCACACATCAGATCGATGGGAGGATTGCATGGTAATCCGTCACCCGTACAGTGTCAAATACGTTTGAAATGGTATATCCTAGGAAAACATTCTGAGTATGGAATATCAGTAAAAACAAATGCAGAAACAGATATGAGCTCAACACCGTTTATGGATTTGGAAGATGTATGCGATTCTTTCCAATCAGAGTTGATGGATTCTTTTGAACAGGATGAAGCCGCAATGGAAGAAATATCAATGTTCAATGAAGGACTGCAAACAGGAATAGAAGAAAATTCTAACGACATGCATGAAGTAGAAGAACAGAAAGAAAATACAGGTAATCCTGTTCATTTAATAAAACGAAAAAGAACGTGTTAGTTATTAATTCCTAAAATTCCATGGCAACAGTCTAAGTAAAGAGCCTGCAATATTCGATAAGGTCACCATGTTGTCCTTAGGATAAATGAAAATGTATTTTAAAAACATTAAAAAAGGTTTTCTTATTTCAATACTAATACGATTTCTCAGAGTTTCTCATATTGGGAGCATAATTTTTTGATGTTGCATAAAGCTAGTTGTATAATATAAAATAGTATAAAATAAAATAATTGTAAATAATTGGACAATAATAAAAGAATTGTACTGTAAAACTGTTACTTATTATTTCCATTACAATATTATTTCATTATTTTTATTTATTAGAAACTGTAATCCATATTGATAATGCGACGGTAGACGAGTGGAAGCTATTAAAAGAATTTGAAAAAGACACAGCATGCCAAAAAATTGAATCTGAGGCTTTAATATACGTGGCTGGTTATGTCGCGCATCGATTTCGCTGTTCATTTCGTCACCTTGGTCAGCCTACCGCGACAATGCAACCTCTCGATGAACATCTTGGTTATCATATTTATCAAGAGGAAACTGTATTTACCCGTCTGAGGATTTCCAAGCTGTTGCCAAAATTATGGAAGAAGAATTCCTAAAATTCCATGGCAACAGTTTAAGTAAAGAGCCTGCAATATTCAATAAGGTCACGGACCGTGTTATCCTTAGAATAAATGAAACTGTATTTCCGCGAGTAGTAATCCACTGTTTAGTAAGAACCAGGACATACATCCGTTTGCGAAACATGAACATAAAAATTAAGGAGCAAAATATTTTAAGAGGAAAAAAAGGAAAAAATACCAAATTAAAACATATTTGTAATAAAATTGTGTTATAATTCATTTTTATTATATATTTAATTATTTTATTATTTTATTATATTTTATTACATTTTTTATTATATTTTATTACATTTTATACATTATTTCTTTTTAATAAACTATTCTGTAATTCAAACATGATCTTTCCATTTCATATTGCATAAACTAGTTTTAAAATTCGCGGCTTGCATTGCCGCATACGTCTGATTGGTCGAAATATACTAAGTTACCGCCCATCTCCTCCATTATGCGCAATGCTTCACCTTTCTAATTCCACCGTGAGTATTAAATCATAATCAATTCTTGCTTTTAAGACTATCTTAAGTACAATCTTGAGATGTCATAAGCCCGGATTTACAATAGGTGTTTTAAGCCTTAAGCCGTAAGAAATTGACCAATTACAATTGAATTCGAGAAGAATAAGCGACTGTGATTCGCCCATTTCTTATGGCTTAAGGCTTAAAACCCTATTGTAGATCCGGACTAAGCCAATCTGAGGACTGTATTGGTACATCTTAAGACATTATTTAAGACAGTTTTAAAATAAAAACGGACTATGAATATCACCCCATATTTAGCATTTCATAATTGGCAGCTCTTATGGGCCTTCTACAATAAGCCGCGAGTCAGAACGTCAGAAGTCTTAACCAGTCCATGATATAAAGACAAGGGTATGCTCATGGTGTATGTCTTATTACACCATAGTCCGGTGGTAACCCACTGCGCATCTATCAAAAGTAGAGGGAGTGAGCACGTGACTGCCATTAAGTTACGTCACATTTGATTAATTTCAGTTAATTACGGAGCGGTTCGAGTTCGTGTAAAGCCATGTATACACCTAGCGAACGAACACCGAACGCGAATGTTCGGATATTAGTGTTTATATTTGTGAGCAGTTTATTCTTTTTCTCGATTGTACGGAATCCTGGTATTCGACCAGATTCGATGTTCGTTCCATGTAGCAATTAAACTTGTGCGACTTTTATGTAACAAACAACAATACAAATTCTTACGTTTGCTGTTCGTTTGGTGTTCGTTCGCTAGGTGAATACACGGCTTAATATGGCCATAAAATACGATCGCGAGCACATATTAGGTCTGTTCTCGTTGCTTGTACTTTTGGTACTCGACATCTTCGCTTTCTCTCTTTTTTAAGGCAAAATATGTGTCTATCTCAATTTAAGTGCAAAAATATTTGGGGATTTCATGCAACGCGAACAGACCTATAGTCTTGTACGATATCAACAGTAATAAAATAACTTTTTATAACATTATAAAAATATAATAATTTCAATATAATATCATATATGGTACTAATATATTACTACTTGATACGTTCTATTCTTCAAATAAACATTTCAATTAAAGTACTGCAAAGAGCGCTGTAAGTATACTGATAAATAATATGCCCGGGTAGAATTTTCGGGGCGTACCCCACGTCCATATAGGGCCTGAACAGGCATGCCCTAAAATTATTTTTTACATTAAAATGTTTAATGTAATCGATTTATTTGGAAAATTTCATATATTTAAATTAATACAATATAAATTTAATAATATAATTTATGTATAATATTAAATACAATATATACATTAATTTACATGTGTCATAATTAAAATAATTTAATATAATAATAATAGGTATGACGTATGTTCTAATAGAAGTAACGAATTTTAATTTAACAACGAAGAATTACATCCATACCATAACTAGATCTGAAGATAATTTAAGTTTAAGTCTGGCATCTTGAACTTGTTATATTAAGAAATGAAAGTGTAACAATGTTTCGAATTAAAATTACTGAGATTGTTAATGGATGAACATCTCGATTAGATGAAGACCTCAAAAAACTGGGTGACTTTAGATTAAGCGACAATATGTATTATGTACAGATTAACTGAAAGGACTAACCAATTAATGTGGTATAGTAATGTTGGTATAGGTATATATAATGTTGGTTGTGGTATAGTATTAAATTGGTATAGTAATGTTTGAGGTTAGTTTTTTGAAATCAGAAATTATGTTTAGAGCATTAAGATAGGTTGACATATTAATATTACGAATTTACCGAACTTAAATATGTGTATTCAAATAATTATTTTTGTATTATACTGAAGAAGGCTACATTACTAGCCGAAACGTTTATATAGCGAATTATGAATGACTGTTGCATGTAAGAGTTTTGTTTTCTTAGGATTAATAAATTTTATATTGGTGACAATTATTCTATCAACAATAATATTCACCGATAAAACCTGGTGTGTGGTGCATGCTCTCTAGTTTTGTTGTTATAATAATAAGATTAACTTTTTATGTTTATTTCAATAATATTAATTAATAAAATATTACCGTGATACAATTTTTCCGTCTAAAAACTTTACATATACTTTGTATCGCACATCTCAGTAAAGTACTGCGTATTAATATATTACAGAAAATTCAATAAAAGGTTATTTTTCACGCAATGACGACTATAAATGGCAAAATAGTAATTTTTTATAATGTGCATTGCAAAGAAATTATAACAATTTCGAATTCACCGCGTAATGATGACGTAACTTGGTGACAATTCTGATTGGCCATTTGACAGTCACGTGATTTATCGATGCGCAAGAGCATACCCTTGTCTTTGGCTGTATTCCAAAATTGTTTGTCAGCGTTGCGAGCACGTCGTCATAAGTGCATGCTACCAATAGTGTTCCAATTTCATAAGCATGCTTTTTATGCAAACGCAGCTTTCATTTTGGAACGATATTTTC
>NW_017300031.1:14441-17087 GCF_001594075.2 Trachymyrmex cornetzi | reverse complement strand
GACGTCTTTACCCTCTCGCAGCACTGCCACAGCGTGCTACGATGATTTTTGGAACGGTGTTGGTAGTACTGCCAGCGCTGACAAACAATTTTGGAACACAGCCTTTATATCATGAACCAGTCTTAAGTTGTTCAAGTTGACTATTGGCCAACTTCACCGATTATGACTTAAGATCGTTTAGAACTTCTGACTTGCGGCTTATTGTAGAAGGGCTATTAGGCTTTATCGACATTCATAGATAGAGAGGTCGGAGGGGAAGGCTCCGATTGCACACATCACATATCGCTGATTGGCCAATTTAAAATAAAATAATCTCATTGGCAAAACAGTGAAAAATTACTAAAAACGCTAATAATTTTAGCGAAACATGTAAACATATACATGATATGACTAATTTAATTAATCATTTTGATACATATTGTACGGCAGTAGTACACCATTCTTTATGTATTACCGAAATTAAGATAATTTAATAGACACTTACTAGTTAATACACGTATCAAGTGTTCCTGTAAACAAGGTCAATAACCTCTAATATTAAATGTTTTGTGCAAATAAATGCAATCAAGTTAGACATTATATTCAATTAATTATAATTACGTTTAAAAATCAATATTTTGCAAACAAATTGATTTATCAAAGAACACTATCACTTTAACGGGACTTCATACGCAACATGACGAAAAAACCTTTATTGTACATCGTAAATTATAATCGATCGAAGTAAAATATATTTTATTTACTTTCAGGATTCCACAATATAATTTGATTTTCATTATTAAATTGCATGAATAAATTCTCATTTGTAGCCATGGCTGCGTTCAGCAGACTCAACAGTTTTGCAACCGTTTTGTGATTCTTCGCTGAGATAGGACTATTCCTTTAAATCTAAAAGTATGATCCAATCAGCGCAACGAATCACGAAACGGTTGCAAAACTGCTGAGTCTGCTGAACGCAGCCCGTTTCGCTTCCCGTGCTTTGTGTGCCAACTCGATCGAGAGACTTTCCACCTATAGGCCGCAACACAAACTTTTGCATAACGCATAGTGCATAAGCGAATCAACTAATCAGAATCTTTCCTTTCCTCCCATTCCATGGAAAAGAAGAATTTCGATTGGTTGATTCCTTTATGCACTATGCATTATGCGTTATGCAAGAGTGTGTGCTGCGACCTTAACGAAAGAGCAGGGTGCAAAAGTCTCCCGATCGGGAACACTCGACACGTTTCTGAACGGGCCACCTAGGTGAAGCGGGGAGCACAGACTCTTGCATAACGCATAACACGTAATGCATAAGAATATGTACCAATCGAAGTTCTCCGTTTCTTTCCCTTCCATGTAATAGAGAACTCTGGTTGGTTCAATTTCTTATGCCTCATGTGTTATGCGTTATACAGACAAGAGTCTGTGCTCCCCGCTTAACGCTGAGATACTCTCAATTGATTTCTGAACAGCATTCGGGAGCTTGGGTGTTCCCGAGTGTAATTTTTTACTATGTACTTATTTATATATAATAGTAGTTTTTCACTATTTATCTATTTATTAACTTTTATTCCGAGTGTGAATGTCCGCGGGTGGCACCCAGTTGGACACGGCTCAATTGGACACGAGCCACTCACAGCGCTTGAGACTACAAAGCTCCTGAGCACCGGTCGCTGTGATTGGTGGTGTCCAATCGAACCGTGGTCAATCGGGATCACCCCAGTGTCCGCGATCTTACCGAGAAGCGATTTCCGTTAATAGTTTATACGCGCCGCGAAGTGAAGTTAGGTGCGCATGTACGTGGCTGTCACCGCAATCGCGAAATTATTCTAAGGGCCCAGACACAAGCTTTTGCATAACGCATAATACATAGTGCATAATGGAATCAACCAATCAAAATTCTTCTTTTCCATGGAATGAGAGGAAAGGAAAGCTTCTGATTAGTTGATTCGCTTATGCACTATGCGTTATGCGTTATGCAAAAGCTTGTGTCTGGGCTCTAAGGGCTATCGCACATGAAATGCATAACAGAGCATAAGCATAACATAAGACTGCTCGACCAATGAACATCTTATGTAAATCAATATGGCGACTTAATGCTGGATGCTCATTGGTCCAGCGGTCTTATGTTATCTTTATGCTCTGTTATGCATTTCATGTGCGATAGGACTAAGTCCGTTTGTTCGTTAAAGTTCGTAAAGTCCCCATCGCGATCGGGAGTGCGTTGTTAAAATCATTTAATCCGGTCTGTTCGTAAAACCACTCCCGACGGTACTAGTTCCGAAAACCAGACAGTCACGTACAAATAAATTAAAGTGATCTTATTGGTGAGTTTAGGACCGCGAGTGCTTACATTTATTTAAATTAACTTATTTTTCATAATTTTGCTGTATTCGCCCAGTGGATTCTCTGTGGCGAGTGCGCATAGCAATTTTTAAAATTTATATTAGACTTCCAATTTTCTCCAGCCTCTGATTGGCTGATACGAGCCGGCCAATCGCGGTCCTCTGTGATTGGTCGAAGGGCAAAGAGATTTAAAGGCCCCTTTAATTTAACAGCCAATTAAGCTCGGCGCGCACTCGTTATGGCGGATCCACAAGTCCATTGTATATACTATCCACTGCCCCCTAAAGTTAATAGCGTTTTCGATTGGGCAAAAGTTAG
>NW_017300031.1:11716-13950 GCF_001594075.2 Trachymyrmex cornetzi | reverse complement strand
CCGCCGCATTTGTCAAAACATTTAAAAAAGTGCCACCCGGGAGACACAGTTAGTTACAAGTGTTCCATCTGCAATTTTAAAAGTAAGGGTAAATACCCATATAAAGATATAAAAGCTTATTACGGCAAGAGCCATGTGTCTCCCGCAGTGGATGCGGCGGGTCCAAGCACTCGCGGTAGCCTCGGTGAGTGCAATAGTGGGGCCCAAACATCTTTTACTGGCGCGGCTAGAGCGACCACGCGATTGGTGGAGACGGTTGGAGGACCGGATAAGCGCCGGGCTGCGACGACGGGTTCGCGGCAACTCACTGCGACACGCTTCCGTTCACCGCCACCCCTTCGCCAACAACAACAAGAGCCAATGAGAGGAAGTCAACGACACCGACGAGCAGATCCCCCTCATACGCGGCAGTCATTGCGGGCCCATCAACGAAGAGCACGACATCGTCCACCACAGCCCGCAGTAAGACTGTCGCGAAGAGCATCGCGCCTATTGTACCATCCAGAGAGGCCAGGAGATCCGGCGAGGCCACCTCAACGAGGAAGTCGCTGACGACCGCCACGGTGAGTAAACCACGTGTGGTGTCGGTAGAAGTAGTTGCCTGTCAAGTCCATCCCTAAAGCAGGTGTGCAGAACGCGGCCAAACCGGTATGCGCTCCCTCTCACCCCCCGCAGAGGACACCACCGGAGGCGGGGGGTTCACGACAACCAGTGATGAAGGAGAAATGCGGAGAGGGAGCATTCAAAAAGTTGCCCGCCAATAAGGAGCAGCCAATATCATCCAGGACTCGACGGGCAACTAGTGTGCCGGCTGAGAAGAGCGACACGACAAGGCAGGAGCACGTCTCCCCACACCCTCCAAGTCATATAGTAAATTATATTTTATTAACATCACCTGGCGAGGAGGGCACGCAATTCCAACCTGGCGGCGTGGGGAGACTGTCGTTAAGAAGGAAGAAGGCGACCGGACCACCCCCAACGACAACGTCCAATGAGGGAGTGGTCACAAGATCGAGGCGGTCGACCAGCGCTCCCGTCGAGAAAAGTGTAACGGAAGCACGCCTGCTAGTTCTGGACCGGCCATCGTCCAGAGCGACAGGCAACTCGACGTCGCCAATCGCAGGGGGCTTTAACATAATGGACCAATGGGAGAAGACGTCCCCTGCGATGCTCCCCAGCCTGCCTTCGACCACCAGAGGCAGTCCATCGGGGAGCCCAGGTGAGATACTTGTATCTTTCTCGCCGGCGACGTCACTACCGACGACGCTCACCACTTGCACGGTGATGACGATCACCTGTGGAAGCCCAATTACATCCACGGGCTTCACAGGTAGCGTGGGGAGGCAACCAACATCTCCAACTTCTTCTTGTTCTTGTTCTTGTGTGAATGGCCCCGACTCTATACATCGTCGATACGGCCAGAATCGAAAATGCCGCTAATGCGGTGAGTAACAAAAGTCTAAAAGAGTAATAGATGAAATAATGTTGTAATGCAAATCACAGTCGAAGCCTGAAACGCTCTTCAAAAAATGTGGGCATGATGATGCAATACCCAAAGCAGGCAAGACATACGTCTGTCCTGCTCACAATAGTCAGGGCGACTATTACATTTCCAACTTGCCTCCCCCAAGGAAGCATCCTCCCGACCAGAGAGGAACCTGAGAGAGGCAATGCCGGCCTAAAACCTGTAACCGCGAAATATTGCCGCGCACTATTGCCCTCTGAAAAGGTGGCTGTAAACTAAATAGCTCTGAGAGTAACACATCCACTTTTCTGAGAGTAATACATCTACTTTTCAACTCGAGATGATAAATTGATACTTGTTTCGTATAATCGTGCTACATTCACAAATTGTGGATCAGAAATATTAATCTCTGCAATCTTACATGCGCGTGACGTTTATTTCGCTACAACAAGATATTAATTACTAAAAATTGCAAAATATTGGTCTTGAATAATTTTTTACTCAAATACCATCAACTTTACAGAAAAACTGCAACAGACAAAAATTATTTATTTTCTTCTCATAAAGTTTTGAGAATTTTTTCAGAATTTTTTATCAGCTTTTTAATACTGCATTTTCTTATTTTTATCAACATGAGAAAATACGGTATTAAAAAATTCTGAAAAAATTCTCAGAACTTTATGAGAAGAAAATAAATAATTTTTGTCTCTTGCAGTTTTTTTGTAAAGTTGATAGTACTTGAGTACAAAATTATTCAAGACCAATATTT
>NW_017300031.1:10073-11022 GCF_001594075.2 Trachymyrmex cornetzi | reverse complement strand
ATATATATACATAATCATGCATGAAAAATTTTTTATATATACCAGGGAAGGGTTGATAATTAAGCCATGCTGGTTGGTTAATTATATAAGCTTGTAGTTATGATCTTTTATAAACAAAAATTTAAACATTTAAATATCAAAGTTTCAACCCGAAATATTTTGTTTATTTACAGAACAATATAATCAATCTCTGCATCGCAGTGATATACTTTACATAAATCATCCCGAATATTTAAAGTAGTCGTTATATAAAAAAGTTGAGATTTTCGTAATTATCTTATAATATATCATTTCCATACTATTTCTTATTAAAATTATTTTTTATACACGTTCTAAACCATCGTTAAAATTGTTGTATTTTTTGTATTTCCTCCAGATGTATTTCTATAGATGTATTTCTATAGATGTATAATAAAATGTAATTAAATTTATTTACAGCTGACAGTTTCCAAATTGGTTTCAAACAAGTAGATATTTCTCTCCTTCGCTTGTTATCGCATGTATATTTATATAATACAATATAAAGATTAATCGAAAACAAACTGCGGTAATGAAAAAAAGAATTGAATCTTATATGAAAGTTGATATCTAAATATATGAGCTTATTATATATTTATTTATAGTGCGCCAGAACTGCGTAGGTGAACAGTAGATAGCTGTCCGTCTATAGTATTAGAACTATTTTGTTAGAATACGCAGTGTGGCTGATCGCGGACTAATTGTAAGATCTGCGCTTCTTATATTACATTATAATACATTTTATAAATATTTAAGACTGATGGAGTTCATGTCCTTGTAGTGTTTTTAATTCTTTTTCTATTAATTTAATTTTTATTCTTTTAAGCGATAATACCGAAAATAATATTCGTTTTAGAATTTTATATCTTTCTAAATAATAAAATATAGGATCATTTTGAATAATTTATTATCAAACTTGAACATATAAGAA
>NW_017300031.1:1850-4157 GCF_001594075.2 Trachymyrmex cornetzi | reverse complement strand
TAATTTTAATAAAACCATTACAATTAATATCATTATTTATTTTATAATTAATATCGTTATTTGTTTTATAATTATCTTAATTTTGAATTAATAATGTTTTTACCATGAAACAATTATTGTGCGAACAGAGAAAATACAATGTAATTAAACATAAAATTTAATTTGAAACTGTTATTGTAATATGACAATTACAATGCAACAACTCTATTTGTATAGCGAGGGTTTTGGAGTAGACATTTATTCGCGAGGGCACATACACACCCGCGTATCCTTACAGCCGCACAAAAATCGAAAAAAGTAGGCAATACAATTGGAACAATTGGCATGATGAGCAATGGAATGATTCTCGGAAAAACATATAGTGATTTATTTCTTTTCACATTGACTAATGCACCGATGCGCAGTCATATATACTATAAGATTATACTTGCCAAACTTGTAACAACTTTTGTGAATCAATAAGTGATATGAAGCCTATCAGTGGACTACCGGCGATTAAGCTTGATACAGGCTGCTTATATGAAAATTTACAAAACTTTTGAAAAAGTAATCAAAGGGCAAGTAAAAAATCGTCAGAGAATTTGTGCGACCAGGATAATGGAGATTCGATTGACAGACGTCGATGCAAACAGTTATATTTGTGTAATATAAAATAAGAGCTCATTCTGAGTTAAACAAATATTCGAGACTTTTTACTACTTCGTTTTTGCCACAACGTTTTCAGCCTTTCGTTCTCAGCAATACCAAATATTAAATAAAATTATATTAAAATAATATACGCATATTTTTACCTAATATTAGGATAATTATTTACAATAGGGCCTTTTTTGAATTTTGATATATTTTTGTAACAATCTCGATAAAAATCTTTGTTGTGACGATAAGAGTGATAATTATCAAGTCAATTTCGGTTTCTGTCTCGTATTCTTCCTCTTGTCAAGAGCTTGCTGCAACAATAGGCTATATAGCCTATATTTTGTAAAAACGGGGAAAGTGAATCCTAAAATTAAAGTGATGTAAAAGATACCAAGATCACATGTTCCGCTATGTTGTGAAGCTAACCCACAACGTAGCTGAAATATGTCATCGTCACAACAAAGATTTTTGTTCAATCAAGATTACTGCAAAAATATATCATAATTAAAAAATATCCTAT
The DNA here is from genome assembly GCF_001594075.2 of Trachymyrmex cornetzi. Classification (NCBI taxonomy): domain Eukaryota; kingdom Metazoa; phylum Arthropoda; class Insecta; order Hymenoptera; family Formicidae; genus Trachymyrmex; species Trachymyrmex cornetzi. Next base: position 3,001 of record NW_017300031.1, on the reverse strand, counting down.
TGTTTAAATAATTATCAATATTAGCATTAAAAAAGATATATGTTAATATGTATATAGTTAATCTCATTTAATTTATATATATACACTACGCAAAAAAATTAAAGGATCACTTAAGTCCACCTCAAAAATAGGTCAAAATTCAGAAGAATGTAACTTCGTAAAAAATGATCATAACGAGATTTTTAAAAAAGCATTTTAAAGCTTGAAATCTCTACTTTCGAAATCAGTAATTGATATTTCGATCTGATTGATTTTTTACGTAGCTATACGAACAGAAATGGGTATCCGTCAAATCTGAAAATTTTATACAAATTTTACAAAAGTCTATGGCATAAACTAAAAATCGCACACAAATGAGGTTCTAAACAGTCGAAAGAGTGAATCTTTACCTTCAATTTGTTTTTTTATGAAACATTGTACGATTTTTTTTCGACGAGAGTAGCAAAGCAGAGAGTATTCTCGCACATGGAGTACCCCGCGGGGTGAGGGGCCGGGGGAAAACTTGGCGAGAGGGGTACTGTGGTGCGGGGGGGGCAGCCAATGAGCGAGCTGCTTTAGCCTCCCACCACCTCTCGCGGTTTTCCTCCCCGGCCCCCGTCCCCACGGGTGCATGTATGTGTGAGCTCGTGACGTCACGACGCGAGGAGCGACGTGACGAAGGTCCTGCGAGCTCGAAAGCGGAAGGATGACTAAGGGAGTTCGCGCGTTTTTTTCGCACCAACGCCCGTTCGCCCTCCCTCCCCTCAACCTCCTCGCGTATTCAGAACCCCCTTAGCCGTATGCTCGATCTCGCTCCCCTCGACTCGCGTATCTAGAATCCCCTGTCCCGTATGCTCGATCTTGCTCGCACCAACGCTCGCGTATCTGGAATCCCTCATGTGCCGTATATTCGATCTCGCTCGCGCCAACGCTCGCGTCGATGAATTGGATCGAGGATTTTTGGAAGGACACCGCGACATGTCACGACACGTTTCGCGGGTGACGGTAGATGTTCTTCGGGTATATTCCGCACAATATTCACTATGTTTTCCATTATTGTGTACAGTGCACACTGTATACTGCACAAGTTTCAAAATTAGATTAACTGTCCGTGACAGCGCGAGTGACAATATATTATACGATCAAGCAGCATTTTTTTCATTTTTTTTTTC
>NW_017300031.1:444-1734 GCF_001594075.2 Trachymyrmex cornetzi | reverse complement strand
AGTGTTTTATAATTAATAGAATAGCGTTTATTATTGAGTGTACATAATTAATGCTCTCCGAAAACCAGAGCGATCAATTCACAATCGAGGATGTTGTTGCGGTCGAAGGATTCGTCATCATACATCATTTTCAGTATGTTCGCAGATTTCGTGACAGTGGACGCGATAGCGAGAAGCCGTGAAAATTTTTTGTCAACGTTATCAGTCATTGCGGTTAAGGAGGAAATGAGACGATTCACACAATATTCAAGGTTAAATATATTAAGTACAGTGCTTTTCGACATGGATAGACGAGCTGTACTTGTTTCTAAGCGCAGTATTGGTAGATTATTGATTCGTCCGAAGTGTAACGTTAAATTTCCAATATACAATACAGACGGCGTCGCGCGTATTCCTCTATTATTCTCATCGTACTGCAAAAGGGACAAAATGACGTGTTTTTGTTCAAGAAGCTCTTTCCAGATGTCCGGTGAAAGCGGAATCTCTTTACCGTGAGAATCTCCCAAAATGATAGTTACGTAAGAAGGAAGTTTGACATTAATACCAATGTTCAAATATTTGTAGCCAGTTACGGTTAACGGATATCTTCTCTCGAGAATGCATATGATAGAACGATGTGTGATTTGATGTCTGTAATTAAAGAAAAAAATCAGTGAATGGAAAAAAAAGGATGCAAAGAAAATAAATACTTACTTATTTGATGTGTTTTCATTATCAAGATTTTCATCATCGAATGATCTCTTCACACCCCCTTCGTTAAGATTGTTCTGTTCCATGAGATACTTTTCAATATCCGCGTTGTTGAGCATTGATGTGTATTCTTACAATATTATCCTCGCGATTGAACACGTTGATGTTGTCGGAATGACTGTTCCTTGTATACTAATCGTTTAAAACTATTATAGTATTGATTATATATATGTCCTTCCATCTTTCCCCTCTCCTTCTTATTTCTCGTTGTGTTTTATGTAGTACTCGATCGAAGTAGTCGAGTCAAGATATTCTGCATTTGTTGCAATAATCCATCTTTCGAACATTCAACGTTGAGTATGTTTATATCAAATTTACTAGCTTTTGTTACAGTTCTCGTGAACTCGTTAAATTGGTAGAATTGTTGTTTTTTTAGCAAAGTACAAATTACCATCCATATATCGGAAGGCTAAGGTGGGACCTGACGGTATTCCCGGAAATATCGCTTGTAACGAGTGATATGAACGAACACTCATATTGCATTCATCTATTTGCGCCACATCGTTATTATTGAAGATCACATAGGTTTGTCCTCTGTTA
>NW_017300031.1:0-313 GCF_001594075.2 Trachymyrmex cornetzi | reverse complement strand
ACAATTGTTATCGTTACGCGCACGTATTAGGATAAGTTCGTGTCGCGCGTTTATCACTATGCGTTTGTAATCCTCACAAAATCCTAGGAATGTGTTGAGTGGTACGCAAAAGTTGAAATTCTCGGAAAGCGGTGTGCGAAATAACTGCATCGTGCCGTCCCATCCTACATTTTCTAACGTTATACTCCTGCCAGTGGTTAACGATATGAAATTTTTTATCGTACTGGAGTAGGTATACTGGGCGGATTCTAAACCATGGGGCTAGAGGGGAGTGCGGGGCGCGGGGGGTACTTGGAGGCGCGGGGGGAAGGCG
>NW_017300030.1:144437-145156 GCF_001594075.2 Trachymyrmex cornetzi | reverse complement strand
TTTTATAGAACTCCGCTTTAATTAAAACAATTAATAAAATCATAAAATATGTATTACAGGCAACAGAAGCCGACGCTGGTTATCAATTAGCGAAATTTTTTTTAATACTAAAAATATAAACCTTAACTTTGAATGTTTCCACTCATAGTTTGAGTCTTCATCAGCAATCTTTCCTCCTAGGGATCGATTATGTATCTTGAAACGAGGTGAAAATAGAATACTAGAATACTGATAATTTCATTGGTCAATATCTAGTAAATTTGCTCACTTTTGTAATTTTCACCTTGATTGAAGATACAGATTCGACCACCTAGTGCAACGATTTACCTCACAACAGTAAACGGTTCAATTTTTGAGAGGAAAAATTTAATATCTGCGACAAAGTAACATAATTAACGTTTTATAATAATGTCTTAATTTTACTCATCCTTTTGATAAAATTTATGCAAATATTCGAACTGTCAAGAATAATAGTATATATAAATATAATATATTAATAATAGTATATTAAATTACTTATTTCAATTAGATTTGGCAGTTTATGTTGCAAATAAAACAGAGAGAGGTAAAATTTGGCATCGGACATTTCTACTTTGGATATAATTTTATCTGCTGGGTATGTCCTATTTTAAATAAAAGTATATAATAAACGTATCTATACATACATAAATACACATGTATACAGAGTGGAACAGTAACTCTGTTCACTTAGAATATTT
>NW_017300030.1:140377-144224 GCF_001594075.2 Trachymyrmex cornetzi | reverse complement strand
TAGCGTATCAAAAAATCAATTATTTACGAGATATTTTATACTTTATTCTGGCATATATTAACATTAAATATTTAACAATTTATTAAGCATTAATTTTTTCATAATCGTACCTTAAAACTTTTATAAACAGAATAATGAGATGAATTAATTGGTGGATGAAAAACACATAGATGCTTTAAAATAAATATGTATGTAAAAAGAATAATTTTTTAAATAAGCAGCTATGTGTTTTCCCAGTGAGAAATGACAATAGAGACGGTATCGAATCGATGTTCATTCGACATCGAAGTCATCAAATTGATGTCTATTCAACATCTCGATTTTATTGTCATTTCTTACTGGGTTCTTTCCATCAATTGATCCATTTCATTATTCTGTTTACAAAGGTATAAAGAAAAAAAAAATTAATAATTTACGAATTATTTAGTATTTTATGTCAATATATGTCAGAATAAAGTACAAAATATCTCGTAAACTATTGGCTTTTTGATATCATTACCTTAATACTTTTATATGTAGAATAATTAGAGGAATCATATTGTGTAAAAAAAGATCATAAAATTCCATTTAAGAAAATGGAGGTGATCTAGAAATCTCCGAACGCCTCCAGTCATAGAAAAACTACTACCAGTATATTGTACCCCTCTTGATGCTAAATACAAATTCAATGAATATATCATTTCATATCTCTAGAGATAGCGGAAATATTCTAAGTCGAGAGAGTTACTGTCTCAACCTTGTATATATACACTACGCAACAAAATTTTTCATCGAAATTTTCCTATTTTTCAAATGCGCATAACTTGGTCAATTTCCATCGTATCAAGACGACTTTTTTTCATTTTATAGGTAATTATCTGTACTTTAAGAAAAACATCATGCGAAATTAGGTGCAATTCGATGCCGCATCTCCATGTTTTGATAAAGCCCAAGCATTTTTTTCTTACAAAATTTGATTGTTTGACGCGCTACCTGGATCGCCCCGATTTTTTTTCGAAAATTCCACATAGACCATCGTAAAGTGGACTTTTCAACAAACAATTTGAAAAAAATTTGAGTCTCTACGATTTTTTTTTGACCAAGTAATGCCATTTTGAAGTTATTCGGGCATTTTTAACGAATACCGCCAGCATTAGCATTACCCGATACGTACCGCGAGGAGGTTGCTGGTCGGACTTTACGCATCATTTTGGCCCTGAAAAGGACCGATTATGTAAACCATTTATCAAATTAGGGACCCCGTGGCTCGTCACTTTTACAGTATTTTCTGACTCCAAACCCTATTTGCCTAATGCCAGGGCGGTCAAGTGTTAGAGGCATTCAATACCGTGTATTGCCACCTCCGCGTCGGGTAACCTCTCCTAAACGTTCTTGCATATTAATGCATGCTCTGATTGAATCTTGAGGTATCTCGTGCCAGATTTCATGTAGAGCTCTCTCAAGCTCTTGCAGATTAGCAGGAGGCCTCTCCAAGTTACGTAATCTCCTACCCATCATGTCCCATACATGCTCAATAGGATTGAGGTCTGGGCTGTTAGATGGATGAGGCAGTAACTGTATATTGTTTACTGACAAGTACTCACGAGTTCCCCTCGCAACATGGAGAATTGCATTATTCTGCATCAAGAAGAAATCACGGCCTATTCGTCGACGCATTGGAATCACGCAAGGACGCAAAACTTCGTTTATGTAACGTACCGCTGTAAATCCTGGGGGTTGGAGAATCACTAGATCGGTTCGATGGTTCATTGATATTCCACCCCATACCATAACGGATCCTACACCGAACGCCCGAGTTGGATCAACATGATTCGCTTCAAAACGCTCTCGTCTACGTCGCCAAATTCGGATCCTAGCATCATTCCCAAACAGACAAAATCGGGATTCGTCTGTAAACAACACATTTCTTCAATGTCTGGCAGTCCAGTTTCGATGATTACGGGCGCAACGTAGACGAGTTCGCTGATGCGCTGTTGTAAACATGGGCACTCTAGCACGAATTCGTGATCTTAAACCTTTTTCGTGAAGGAGTCTTCTTATCGTTTGAGTACTAATTCGTCTGCCTGGTAAAGCTTCATTCCCGATTTGTCGCGCAACTCTTGTTGGGACGCGCAGAGCTTCATTGACAATGTTGCGATCCTCCCGATTCGTAGTTACCCTAGGTCGACCTTGACCAGGCCTCCGACGATAAGAATCTGTTTCTTGGTACCGACTAAAAACACGTGATGCCGTCGAGCGATTAATACCCATTCTTATTGCTACGGTGCTCTGACTCAATCCCACCTCTAGCAGGGCCACAATTTGTGCAGATTGAATTTCAGTAAACAGAGGCATTTTTAGTAAGAAAAAAAATATTCTGTGCTTTTCTGTTTTTTTTTATTAGTATTCCCTCTGCATAATAAAATTAATGTTCAATACGGATCCTTCCCCATAATGAGGTTTTGGCATTTGACTCTATCGCGATATTCGTTAAAAACGCCCGAATAACTTCAAAATGACATTACTCGGTAAAAAAAAATCGTAGAGACTCGAGTTTTTTTTCAAATTGTTTGTTGAAAAGTGCACTTTACAATGGTCTATGTGGTATTTTCGGAAAAAAATCGGGGTGATCCAGTTAACGCGTCAAACTATCACATTTTTTAAGAAAAAAAATGCTTGGGCTTTATCAAAATATGGAGATTCGGCATCGACTTGCACCTAATTTCGCATCAAGTTTTTCTTAAAGTACAGATAATTATCTATAAAAAGAAAAAAAATCGTCTTGATACGATTAAAATTGACCGAGTTATGCGCATTTGAAAAATAGCAAAGTTTCGATGAAAAACTTTGTTTCGATAATTTTGTTGCGTAGTGTATATATATATATAATAGAATAAATACGTATATATAAAATAGAACGTATTCAAGATTATCTTTACAGTTAATTCTTTTCTATTTAACCTTTTCGCTCCTAACGCTGGCTATGTTCGGCATCCACGAAGCGATCCGTACATACGAACGCTAGCTACAGCCAAGTAATTTATAGTGTTGCTTATACAGTTACGTCAAACCATCCCGAACAGCCATATACCAAACGTTGGTAACACTGATTTTGTCAAATGGTATATATTTAAACATAATTAGTCATGGTAGTATATTGATACCTATAAAGCTAATGATATGGAAGGGATAATTAAAAAACGGTTTACAAAGAAATTATAATTATATTGTTTTAAGGGACAATCCTTTTTATTTTTCATAAACATGTCAAGGTTGCGTTGTTCATGCTGTTCGGGCGTAAAATGAAATTTTAAACGTCGTAAACTGTCCACATATAATGTGTACACTTTTGGCTCGGGGTCCAATCTATGGCGGTATTCCGACGGACCGCCTGCTTTTTGATCGAAAGGGTTAACAAAACTGTTTTTATTAAGCATAATGATAGCATACTTTCTTTCAGATGTACGCCACAATTGTGTCCGTTAGGATCACTCTTTCGCAGGTATATAACAGACCTTCTATTCTCGTAGTAAAGCTTGAAAAATTTTGTTTGGTTATGGTTTGATATGAATAAGATGCGCGCGCGCATGTATAATTAAATGCATTTTATTTAAACGAAAATCTCCGATTTTGCCATAACAATCAAAAATAATTTCTGGTTGACTGGAATCGAGATTTTACATCTAAAATTATATTATATTATATTATATTATAGGTATTATATTATTAAGATTTTTTAAATATCTTTCAGCTTGGTTGGGATTACGGTTCTTTTGAATATAGATCATCAGAATCATGATTAATTTTAATCTCAGCGCACTATAGCAGTCCAATTATAGTGTCAGTCGACACAAATCGGGCGAATATG
>NW_017300030.1:134716-139588 GCF_001594075.2 Trachymyrmex cornetzi | reverse complement strand
CTAGAAGTGCCGCACGCCAGCGCCCGTTCAGCGCCATGGCTGCCACTTATCGACATGAGCGCGCGCGCCAACGATTGAACGTCACGAGTTCACAACATTCCGCCCGCCTTCGTTAATTACCTTAACGAAAAGTTCTACATAACGTCAGCTTGAATAGGAAGCGGACATAGTTTGACCACCGGTCTCTTTAAGATAGAAGCTTGAGTCTTGATAGTCACTACCCGTACTAAGTCATCCTCACCAGGATGAACAGCAATGACTCTCGCTAGTGGCCATTTAGCAGGCGGATATCTCTCATCCACAACGAACACCATGGAACCTATCCCGATCGAATCAGATTCAATCTTCCACTTGGATATAGCGTGATATCGCTGTAAGCATTCTTTGGACCATCTTGTCCAAAAGCAATCAACCATTTTTCGTATTAGTTGCCATCTGGATAGTCTTGGAATACACGTGTCCTCTAAAGATGGTTCTGGTACAACATTAGGCGCGCAGCCCATGAGGAAGTGACCAGGGGTCAAGGCGTTTAAATCTTCTGGATCGTTACTTAGTGGTGTTAGTGGTCTCGAATTGAGAATGGCCTCGATCTGAACGAGTAGAGTATTCATCTCTTCATAGGTCAATAACGCGTCTCCTATTACTCGACGAAGGTGGAATTTCAAGGATTTTACTCCTGCCTCCCATTTTCCGCCAAAATGCGGAGCTGATGGGGGGGTTAAATTCCACTGTGTACCGTTATTTGCTAGCAGAGAAGCGAGTTGCTGAGATTCGGATGTGGCTTCGGAGAATAATCGTTGCAACGTAATATCTGCACCTGTAAAATTAGTGCCACAGTCACTCCATAATGAAGTACAGATTCCTCTCCGCCCCGTGAATCGTTTATATGCAGCTATGAACGCATCAACGGTGTAATCAGTAACCAACTCCAGATGAATCGCTGAGGTAGAAAGACAGACAAATAGAGCAACATAGGCCTTATACTTTCGAGCGTTTTTTCCCTTCCACGTTTTAATGGAGAGTGGTCCAGCATAATCAATACCCGAATGGAGAAATGGACGAGATTGTGTAACTCGTGCCTTTGGAAGCTGACCCATCAACTGCTGCGCCCTTTTCTGACGGAAACGAGTGCATTGAATGCATTTAAGTATATGACTCTTGATAGGGACCCGACCCCCTATGATCCAAAATTCCTCACGCAGAGTGGATAACATGATCTGAGTTCCCCCATGCAAGGTTCGCTCATGCGTATCTGCTATGACTAATGTAGTGAGTGGAGAACACTTCGGTAAGATAGCCGGATGTCTGGCTTCCATCCCTAACGATGAATTTTGAAGGCGACCCCCAACCCGTAAGATACCGTCAGCACCTTTGAACGGCGTAAGTCGCGAAAATGGGTGTGAAGGTTGAAAGTGTTTTCCGCTAGAAATCAACTCAAGCTCTTTTGAAAAGACCGCTGATTGTACGGTTTTTACCCAAAATTGTTTCGCCGAATCTAATTCAGTGGTAGTGAGAGGATGCGTCAGAGATGACTTAGGAGATTTGCGAAACCTGTCAATAACTCGTCGGCAAACGGCAGTAATCCTAAGTAATTTCGTTAAGGAAGAGTATCTCGATAGAAGACTCCAATATTCGAACTGTTGAACGCAAATCGTAACCACCTTAATGGGTTTTTCTTCCAGGTTTTCAGTGCTTTCGGTACCGCTTAGAGTAGTTGGCCAATCAGAATACGGTCTCGTTAACCACACGGGCCCGTTCCACCAAATCTCCTTATTTAATAGTTGACTAACTGTTAAACCTCTTGTTGCCAAGTCGGCAGGATTCTCCTGTCCTGCCACGAACCTCCATTGCGCTTGCGGCAAGGATTCCTGAATAAAGCAGACTCTGTTGTGGACGAAGTCCTTCCAACGTGAAGGATGGTTACTTATCCAGGTGAGCGCCACAGACGAGTCGGTCCATAAATAAATGGGAATGTGATTCTGATTCAAAATCTCCAATATGTGTCTCACTAGCTTGGTCAGGAGAACCGCACCAGCGAGCTCCAACCGCGGTATGGTCATCCGTTTCAAGGGAGCCACTTTAGTCTTTGAACCAATTAACTTCGTATGGATAGTTCCATCGCTAGAGGTCAATCGAGTATAGACGACTGCTGCAAATGCATGCGGTGAAGCATCAGCGAATCCGTGTATTTCAAATGTTCGATCGGAACTTAAGCCTATCCATCTAGGAAAACTAACAGAAGTTAAATTCTGAAGATCGTTAACGAATGAGGTCCATTTAGAAGCTATCGTAGAAGGAACTGGGTCATCCCATCCCAGTTGTATTGACCAAACTTCTTGCATTAATATCTTCGCCTTTATAATAACAGGTGATAGGAAACCAAGCGGATCGAACAACCTTGCAATTGTAGACAATATAATTCGTTTCGAAATGATCTCCGTTTGTTTGTGGTGAAAATTAAATCGGAAAATGTCCGTATCTAAATGCCAATATAGTCCAAGTGACAGCACAACTGAGTTCTCCCCAACTGGTACAGACGAACTAAAAATTCTATCCTGTTCCGGTATGGATGTTAATACGTCAGGGTGATTACTAACCCATTTCTGCAAGTGGAACTCGCCCGCCATGCAGAGTTGGTCTACCTGCTGAAGAATCATTTGCGCCTGATCGATAGAATCTCCTCCTCCGAAGAGGTCATCTACATACCGGCCCTGTGTCAATACAGGAACCGCTAAGGGAAATTTCTCTCCTTCATCCGTAGTTAGTTGATACATGACCCGAAGAGCTTGATAGGGAGCGCAAGCCAATCCGTAGGTTACGGTTGTAAGTTGATAGGTCGATAAGTGACCCTCGTGGTCTATCCATAAAATTTGCTGATATTTCCAGTCTTCTGGATGGATCTTTATCTGACGGAACATCTTCTCAACGTCAGCTGAAAATACATATCGAAATTGTCTAAACCAAATCAAGACCTTGAACAAGTCAGTTTGCATTTTGGGTCCAACATGAAGTAAGTCGTTCAGTGATATTCCCGTCGTAGTCTTGCTGGATCCATTAAACACTACCCTTAGCTTAGTCGTGATACTACTTTCCTTTACTATTCCATGATGAGGTAAGTAATATCCAGAAGTGGATTCTGACTGAGAATCTGGTATCGGTATCATATGTCGCAGCGTTGCGTATTCAGCTACAAAATCTGAGTACAATCTTGCGTAAGCTGAATCCGAGGCGAACCTCCTATTCAACTGATGTACCATGCGAATGGCTTTTGCCTTCGAGTCTCCCAATTGCTCTGTGGAACGTTTGAACGGTAACCTTAGCACGTATCGGCCTTGTTGATCCCTTGAATGTGCGTCTTGACAGAAATCTTATGCGGATGAGTCGTGAATTTTCCATGCCGAGTCTTCTCGAAAGCTTGCAGCGACCGAAGTCTGGATAATAGAAACTCGGTGAATTGTTTCCACGTAGGTGGCTCCTTGGTGGAACCCAAGTGCTGCTCCCATGCTTTGACCGATTCAGAATCCAAGCGTTGTACGGCAACAAAGACAAGGAAGTCATCCCACTGTCCTACTGGTCGTTGTAAATTTTCCAGAGACCTGTATATTTGCATGATGTTAGTGTACAAGAGCTCCATCTCCTGAGCTGATTCCTTGGACATACGTTTCAAGTTAAGCAGAGAGTTCAAAGTCGAGTTCACCAACATTCTGGTATTTTCATAAAAGGCAATTAATGTCTCCCATGCTCGTTGGAAGTTATCCCCCGTAATTGTCATATTCCTTAACAGTTGAGCAGCATTGCCGACCAAGCTAGTTTTCAAATACTGGATTTTTTCTACCGCAGATAAAGAACGATTAGCTATCACAAGAGATGTAAATAAATCTTTGAAAGAAAGCCACTCTTCAGGATTGCCATTAAATTTCGGAATTTCTATGCGAGGTAACTTAGCGTGATGATAATATGAAGTACCTGTCGGAACAGGGAAATCCAGACGACCCGAAGAAGATCCGGTCAAGGCTCCATGATCAGAATCGTATAATAAACCGATACGCTCCGTAGACTCTAAGTAAAGTTCCCGGGTAGTGACAAACAAGTTATCCAAGAAGTAAGAATGACTCCGTATGTACAGTCTATCCTCAACACTTAATTCTTGCAAGGCTATTCCAATGGCCTCGTGAACTATGGAGAACTTCTCCCAATCATCTTTCAGAGCAGCAAGTCGTGCCTGAATTCTTTGTGAATTCAAGTTAGTTAATCCTACTTTAGTTAAATCTTCGTAAGAACTAGCAATCAAGTGGTTCAGTGCGACCTGCTGCTCTAAGCGAGCCTCCACATGTGCTAGTCTCATCTCGCAACTGCTTGAATAGATATCTCTATATATCCGGCTCGAAGGACCAATGTTCGATAGCAGTCGTTTAATTCAAATATATCTATCAGAGCGGAATGAGATTCACACTTTGTTTCATACAAGTAATCGCTATACTTAGTTAAAAACCTAGAATAATTCTTATTACTAATGAACATGTATAATTAGACTTAAAGTTAGAGGTTATACGGAAAGCTAGCCGTACATAGTTGATTGGATATTAGGTTAGCATTACAATAAGGTAGTTGATTAAATGTTGATAATAAAATGCAAACAAGAAGGTAACGTTACAAGTATCCGTAAAGAAACTGTGGATGACTAACGCGTCTAGATCGGTTGACTATAATAAACTGTTCTTCAATACCTCAATAAACGATGAGGTTATTACGTGAGTGGGTGATGGGAAGGAAATATGTAGACGTATTCTTTGGCTGCACCAGCGTCTTCGTTAGATCCTGATGAGTTGCCGAGTCTCGACTAAGTCCATGGTTTGATGGGGCCAGTCATCG
>NW_017300030.1:130955-133805 GCF_001594075.2 Trachymyrmex cornetzi | reverse complement strand
CAGCGCCATGGCTGCCACTTATCGACATGAGCGCGCGCGCCAACGATTGAACGTCACGAGTTCACAACAGATACCTATAAAGCCAATGATATGGAAGGGATAATTAAAAAACAGTTTACAAAGAAATTATAATTATATTGTTTTAAGGGGATCCTAAACCAAAGCTCGAACTCCGAAAAATCACTAGATGTCGCGCCGCGCGCCGCACATCGACATGTCTTTTTATACTACCACAGCAATATCTCACGCAGCCTATGATACACGCAGTCACACGTACGTGTCAATTTTCGTATTGCGAATTCATCGCGATAAAGCGTCTAAATTTAATTCTGAAAACTCGACGTTGTATATTTGTGCAAATTACGTGACTGTGAATCATTATTTCGTACATACAGGTTGCAAAACTTTCATATCAAGCAAATGTTGTCACGACTTGACAGCTGAGACGCCATGTTACACTAAGAAATGGTAAAAAATATATCGATTTCGAAATTTTTGATCATTCTCAGCGTAGACTCCAATTCACAGTAACGTATTAATGCGTATACTTTAATCCTGGAAAAGGATTTTCGAATCCGTGAAAGAGAAAAAGAGTATTCGCAATACAAAAATTGTACGTATTTTAGTCGGTAATACAGGACTTTAGGATCCCCTTAAGGGGCAATCCTTTTTTTTTTCATAAACATGTCAAGGTAGCGTTGTTCATGCTGTTCGGGCGTAAAATGAAATTTTAAACGTCATAAACTGTCCACATATAATGTGTACACTTTTGGCGCGGGGTTCGATCTATGGCGGTATTCCGACGGACCGCCTGCTTTTTGATCGAAAGGGTTAACAAAACTGTTTTTATTAAGTATAATGATAGCATACTTTCTTTCAGATGTACGCCACAATTGTGTCCGTTAGGATCACTCTTTCGCAGGTATATAACAGACCTTCTATTCTCGTAGTAAAGCTTGAAAAATTTTGTTTGGTTATGGTTTGATATGAATAAGATGCGCGCGCGCGTGTATAATTAAATGCATTTTATTTAAACGAAAATCTCCGATTTTGCCATAACAATCAAAAATAATTTCTGGTTGACTGGAATCGAGATTTTACATCTAAAATTATATTATATTATATTATATTATAGGTATTATATTATTAAGATTTTTTAAATATCTTTCAGCTTGGTTGGGATTACGGTTCTTTTGAATATAGATCATCAGAATCATGATTAATTTTAATCTCAGCGCACTATAGCAGTCCAATTATAGTGTCAGTCGACACAAATCGGGCGAATATGTTTTATGTCGTCGTGTTGTTTTCTGTAGTGAATTGGAACAAAAAGTATGTACCATGGTTGATGAGAAAACGTCTTCTCTTTCAGTCGTCAATATAATTTTGAAAAAAATGTATAGAAATTTTGAAAGTTGTACGATAAGATTAAATTTGAATTTCTCTATGTTACATACTGTTTCGTAAGTACCTCATAGATTATGAGTGCATGATGCATCATTTATCCTTGTTTACATTCGATAAACAAAGAACATTATGCATAAAACGAAATGCACCAATAATTTACAGAGAGACATGTTCGATCAATGAGATATTCTGCGGGTATAGTTATCGAAAAATTTATCCAATGAACGAGTAATTTTGGTATATTAAACATGGTACAATTATCATTGCAATTCAAAATGCAATCAAAATAATATTATTACGTAGTAGCATAATTAAAAAATTAATAATGCGCGATAAAGTGTACGGTAACGTTGAAAATATACGTATAACACAAATTTTATTGAACCAATGGTTACTTTAATATTAATAAACGGAATGTAATATTAACACTAAATAAATCTTATTTACTTTTAATCAGGGTTGGTAAAAAAAACGTTTTAAACGTGTTTTAAACAGTTTAAAACATGCTTAATTGATGTTTTTAATATGTTTTAAATATGTTTTTTTTATAGTACTGTTCAAAGCATATTTGAAGCATTAAAAACATATTCAAGAAGAAACATAATATGTTTTATTCTCAAAAAAAACATTAGTCTTTACCAACCCTGATTTTAATTGTTAAATTGCGATTATAAAATTTATTAAAATTTAACTGGTGAAATTTATTTACCTTCACCTTGTGGTATGCTGGTTAAGAGTACATTCTAGTAACCACACTAAAAATAAGGCCTTTTTGGAATTTTTCTTATAGAAAACTATAAGACGTACGATTCTAATTTTTCACATATTTTCACATATTATTAATATACATGTCAATATATGAAAAAAATTTTTACAGCGATATCTTTATTTCAAAATTCCACGAAGTTGAGAGTCGCAGAGTTAAAAAAAATGAGATGACTTAATGGTTGACACGATATCTCGAGACTAATAGCCAGAAATAAAAAACAAATTTTTTCTTACAATTTATTTGCGTGATTATTGCGTAAATTATAATTATTGAAAAATATTGAAAATTCGCGATTTGACTCGTGTTTTTGAACGTAATGCGAAAAAACACTTTTATTTCAATCAAAAAAGTTGGACAAAAAATATCATTTTTAGTAAAACCGGTTTATTCTAGTTTACGCGGTAGCTAATGAATCTACCAATACAACGCCGCAAGAATTTTTTAAATATGTCGGTTAGTTTTTCTGAAATTGCGTCAACCGCCAAAAAAACATTTCGAGAAAAGAGCGTTTAAAGTTTAAATTCTTAAAGATTAAAATTATATCGGATACCGAAAACATCCATTTTCTGGCAAATAGAAGCAGAATTCGGAAAAAGCCCTCGTAGCGCTTATAAGAAGAGCAAATGCGAAAACCTGACCTGAATGATTTGGCAAAATAATAACGGATACCGAAA
>NW_017300030.1:125516-130001 GCF_001594075.2 Trachymyrmex cornetzi | reverse complement strand
ATTTTGTTGTTATTTTTGTTAATAATTGACTACATTTTAATGACAGGACGTATTGTAATGTAATATTACTAAAGTTGATTTAATTTTATAAAGGAAAAAGAGGAAAGGTATTAAAAATAACATTTTAATGGCTATAAATTGTACCATATTGAGAGTCGTAATCTGTCAATAAGATTCGCTAACTTAGTGTGCATATTATTAATGAATATTTTATTATTTTTTCATTATGTGTAGTATAGTAATGAGTCATGTAGGTTATTTAAAACAAAATATTTTTAATAAATTATAATTAAACATAGTAGTCAAAAATAAAACAATATTTTTTTTCTATTTATTTATAAAATTACAAAATGTATAATGAAATGAAAATATTTAATTAGTTTTCTGTCTTTTCAGTTTCGGTCGTACTTCTTCTTCGTCAATAGAACTTTCTAATTCTGAAGTATCTTCGTAATCTGCAACGTCTTCTGGGTCTTCAAATTCGACGTCTCGATTTGTTGCTGGCTCTTCATAAATAATTTCCTCTGAATCGCTCATTTCTTCGAACGTTTCCTTGTCTTTATTCGAACAATTTTCATGACAGTTGCTACATAAGTTAGTGCATTTTAAGCCATGTTTTCGACAGCCACATCTTTGATTATTGCAACCACTTTCACAGTTGCAACTTATGCATTTTAATAATTCTTGGGGAATTAAGTCGTAATCGTCTGAGAGGTATTTGGGAACAAGTCTACCTACATGTTCCTTCCAGCCCCATGCTTTGCTTTATTGTTATCGAGTACGTCGTCCAAATAACTTAGCCAAGTTTGCAACTGATAGTTCAGAGATTTCTGCCTCCGCCACGCTCCGAGCGAGACGTAAGTCAACTTAATTTTAAATCATATCTCTAATCATCAAACAAATAAAACACATAGCCTAGTCTTTTAATCGCGACATGTTTCGTACTGTATGATAATCTACAGTCTTGACTTAAAATATAGATGGTAGCACGATGCAGAGGCGCAACTCAATCGGTAGTTCGTTTTGACGATATTACGATTTTGCTTTCTCATCTTTACTGGTAACTGATAAAAGATATTTACCCTTTCATCGTTGTATGTCACTGTAATAATATATAAGAAAAAAAAAATTGATTATTTAAGTTAATTTATTCATTTATTATTATTATAAATTAAAATCACAGTTTAAAATAATTTCAAATAGTTCCAAACATTTTCAACCTTTAATATAATCTTCTTCAGTAAATCCTACATTGTAATACAAATTGAACATTACAATTCAAATATATAGCTTTACAGTTATTACAACTTCTTCATGTTTGTATCCTCCAATATTTACAATCAGAAATCCATAATTAGTTCCTTGATATTCAAATATTATTTAAATATGTCATTTAAATATTTATTAGCATTTATAATAGACTGTTCTTTATATCTTGTAATATTAAATAACATCTGTACTGAATGTTGTAAGAAAAGAAATTTGTAAAAAAATATTCAATCTTCTGGTAAAAAAATTCATAATATATTTCTCATATTGTTTAAAAAATTTTTAATTTAAATTTATGAAGATTTCTGAAAAATACTTCGTAACTTTTTGAAGATGGCAGGTTTCTAATAAAGAAACTTAAAAGAAATCTTGTTTTCTAATAATGAATTTGATTGAATATTCTCAGTATGCGCATTGATAAACATTAAAGTTCTCATACACAAATTGACTTAAATGTGTTTAATATAAATATAAAAATTATTTAAACCGTAAAATTGTCAATTCATTTTATTATATTGTTAAATAAAAATGTATTTTACAATTCGAAATATTTGCATTTCACTTTTACACAACTTTAAATCAGAATACATAAACTTTAATATAGTTATCATCAGGGTCATCTTAAAAATTAATTCAAACAGCGTATAATTTCGATCGATCTTTTATTGAAAATTTGTATCGAAATTTGTATTGAATTTCGTGGGTCAGCCGCCTTCAATTGGAAGAATCCGTTCGATCTAGAGTCGCAATTGACACAGGACGAAATCCTGATGAGGAATCAGTTTCGTTCCTACTGCCAGGAGCAGCTCCTGCCGAACGTGATCGAAGCGAATCGAAAGGAACACTTCGATCGGGAGATTGTAAAGCAGATGGGACAGCTCGGGGTGTTGGGCTGCATCATGAAGGGCTATGGCGGCGCCGGGGTATCCTCAGTGGCTTACGGGCTCCTCGCCAGGGAAATTGAGAAAATCGACAGCGGGTATCGATCGGCGTTCTCGGTGCAATCCTCTCTTTCGATCGGTGCGATCTACATGTTCGGCAGCGATACTCAAAAAGAACGATTTCTACCTAAAATGGGTGCGTTCAAGCGTTTCTTAGAATAGAATTCTAGGATAGTATTACGTTCTCTAATTTCTAAATCGTATAATTAATACAATAACTTTGAGAATAAATTAATTTTATTGAAAAGGGGAGCATAAAAACAACGCAAGTTTTAATGAAAACATATAATTAGTAATTATTATTAAATAATAATAATTGTAAAATTAATAATAATTATTATTATTATCGTGATGGAGGATCAATCATAGTTGAAGATTATACTTCACATAGGTATTGATTACTTGACTGACTAATTAATATGTTCTTTTATATATAAACCATATAATCATCAACGATTTGAAGTTGTAAATATTAAATTATTATAAATCTTTTATCTCTAACAATATAAGTAAAAATTTTTCTATTGTTGTGAAAATCATAGGTTATTAAGATACAAGATAATTAATAACTATTCTAAATTGTGTAAGACTATTATTCTAAATTGTATTAAAAAATTACCAGATTCTAGAATTTTATATAATTATTTATTTTCGATAACTATAAGAAACAAAGCGGAAATAAAATATTTAATTTTTACATTACTTCTGAAAATTAGATCGACAATTAGATTAATTAATACAATTGTATAAGTTTGCTAGTAAAATTGATTGAATGACGATTACCGTTGGAATTGTGGGCGATAGCT
Organism: Trachymyrmex cornetzi; assembly: GCF_001594075.2. Lineage (NCBI taxonomy): Eukaryota > Metazoa > Arthropoda > Insecta > Hymenoptera > Formicidae > Trachymyrmex > Trachymyrmex cornetzi. The sequence goes on along the minus strand of NW_017300030.1, from coordinate 126,985 downwards.
TTCAAAGTGTATTTCAGTTTCCGGGGAAAAGATCGGTTGTTTTGGCTTGATGGAAAAGAAATTATTTCTTCTAGCATTCTTTCTCATAAATAAGAAATTAATAAATATTCTGTTATGTATCTAATATCTAGAAATTTCAAACATACGGTCAGTAAATCGTTTGAGAGAAAAATTTTGAATCTTGGAAGACACTCATCTATCATTCGAGGTCAATCATGGATATTTTTGTAATTTTACCGAATATTAATGCATATCTTGCGGAAATGTTAACTACATTGGAACATCTGAAGATGGCTTGATATAAAGCCGAAACATGTACTGAAGCTTACTAACGTTCAATTAAATTTTTATTTTTTTAATTCTGTGACATATATATATTTTTAACGTTTTATTTGATTCTTATATGTCCTTTACAACATTATTTGAAATTTTATAATATTTAAGAGTCTTATGAATCTTTTTATTGTTATAAATCATAGACATTATATAATAACTCCGCAAGAAAAGAATTATTAATCTGGGAACATTAAAAATTATCGGTTTTCCTAGAAGGTAAAATATTTCCTGGTAATATATTACGTTAGTTATTCAGATTAGACTTTCCTTGCTTCGCTTTTTTTAAGTGTATTTTACCTATTCTCATCCTTCAGTCTGCCGACTCGTAAGCAAGCTTGAAGACCGATCGCGACGTCGCACATCATGTCCGCCAGTTTTTTCTGTACAAGCTGATTCGCCACCAGCGGTTTTTTAAATTGTTTCCTCTCCAAAGTGTAAGATCTAGCAATGTTCAGGCAAGCTTCTGCCGCGCCTAACGCACCCCAGGCGATGCCGTATCGTGCATTGTTTAAGCAACTGAATGGTCCCTTTATCAAGTTCTATTATTAGATATCCTAAGCTACGCGGAATATAATCGTAATTAATGCGATCATCTCGTTTTTTGTAGTTGTTGACTTCATTTTTAATATCTATATTTTTTAAATTTCAAACGATAATGATAATCACGGTTATAATAATAATAAATAGCCAATTGTGTGATAGTAACTAATAGTCAATTAATTAAATAAGGATATAACTGCCTTGACCAGTATAAAACACTGAGTTTATTGCATTTTCAGGAAAAAAAAAGATAAAATCCAAAGAAAAACAAATAAATAAAAACAATATATTTATATTTTTTGACCGCATATTTGACAAACTCAATTAATACTAGAAATTTAACTGCCTACGGTCGGAGCTGTGTGTGTGTGGATCTTCGTTGCTTTTTAATAATTCAATCTTGAATTACTAATATATACTATATATGTACTTGCGTATATACCATATTGTAGTCTTTTTCTAACTGCGCGCCGAATTGTTTTTCCGGACTAAATAAACGCAATTAAAACTACTATAGTAATCGCGAATTAAATTGACAACCAATTTAATAATTTGATGCTACCATCAAGCATCATATATTATAAAGATGTTAA
>NW_017300030.1:119909-124793 GCF_001594075.2 Trachymyrmex cornetzi | reverse complement strand
AGTTTACACACTAAACATCTAAAGGTTACCCTCAACACTTGGATATGACACGCAATAAATGAGCGTAAACCCTAAACCTTTGAGTGTTCTTCAAAATTGAGTATATAAACTTAACAGTTATTTGAGTTTTAATTTCCCTGATTAAAATAAATGCCAAAATACTGAATGTAGATGCCCGCAAATATTTGAGTACTTAAAAATAATGGCGTTTGCAATTTAAAATTTGTTTTGAAATTTTAATTTGTTTTAAAATTTTTATTTGTTTTTATTTGTTTTGAAATTTTAATATTTATTTCTATTCCTATAATAATACTTCCTCCATTGTACGTAGGGTCTAAGAGTGAAATCACACGGTGCGGAAAAGAAAATATATCAACCAATCAGCTTTATTCTGCGTTATTCCGAATAGCGCTAATTGGTTGTTTCAATGAGCGCATTCAGCGGACTCAACAGTTGAGTGCAAGTGCCATGCTCGCTGTTATTAGTGTATTCTTTTAGCTTATCCAATCAAAATTTTAGATCTAGAAGAATATACCAATAACAGCGAGTGCTCACTCAACTGTTGAGTCCGCTGAATGACGCATTCTTTGTTCCGCAATCATTTTCCGCACCGTGTGATTTCATCCTGACACTAAAGTTAACTATCAAGTTGAGATTAACACTCAACATCCAAGTTATCAATAACACTCAAGTTGAGAGTTATACTCAGGTTGAGCGTCCAAAATAATCATTAATTGAGTGCTACCTTGAGTGTATTTTTTCAGTGTTTTTTAAAGTGTAAACATTCAAATTTTAAAAGTTTTTTCCGTAATGGCATTCCACACAAACTTGCAGAGCCACATAACCATATGCATAAAGAAAATTATCTAATCACATTTCTGTTATAAAGACAAACGTAAACTACGATTGGATGATTTTCTTTATGCATATGTTATGCGATTATGCAAGTTTGTGTGGAATGGTCCTTAGTGGCACGAGATATTTTAACGGTGCCAGTTCAGTGCACTGGATACATAAGGTTTGTTTTTTTTCTCTGCACTAGTGTGCACGGGTGGCACCCAGTTGGACACGGCTCAATTGGACACGAGCCACTCACAGCGCTTGAGACTATAAAGCTCCTAAGCACTGGTCGCTGTGATTGGTGATGTCCAATCGAGACGTGGTCAATCGGGATCACCCCGCACAAGTGTGCACTAGTGCTGCACTGAACTAGCACTAAATCGGACTGCACTGATAGAAAATTGTATTAGTGCAAGATATAAAAGAACGTACCAGTACAGTAACTAATATAGCGTATCACGTAATGGATCGTGATATTTCTTATATGTTTGAATTATTTGATTCTTCGGACGAAGAACACGTAATTGTACTACCACTATTAGAACCACCAATAATAGTTGAAAATAACGATGGTAATATATAATTTAATGACAAACTTATTATTAAAGACTTATCATAAATAATAAATGATTATTACTTATAATATATATTATAAGTAAATATTATGATAATATTATAGTAAATATTATGATTATGACTTATAATAAATGATTTATTATTTGTATGATTTCCTAAATGGATAGGGCAAAACAGCATACAAAATATTTACATGCGGCGCCAAAATCCGGACAAATATCAAGTTGAAATTCCCTCCGTTCAATACCATTGGTAGATGTCGCGATTGGCATTCAAATAGCTTGACACATGTACTAAACCATTATAACCTCGAAACAGTCACAATGTTGAAACCAAGTGCGGAGTATAACCGAAGAGCCGCGATTATCGAAAGTATTCGCGCCGGGCGCTCGGCGACAGAAATCATTCGGTTCTTCGGGTATCCGACATCGACTGTGTATGATGTCATCGCAAAGTACCATGAGTCGGAGAAGTCCAACGAAGGTTCTGCAACATCGGCGAGGAAATTCCACTCGAAGGGGCGCGTTGTCAGGACGCCCAACATCATTCAATGGGCTCAGGAGTTGATTTTTGAGGATCCAGGGCAGTCGATCCGAAAATTGTCGTCGGTTGTCGGTTGTGGATGGAAACTGTGTCGTTTGGAAAGCCATATGTTTTCCAGCAGGACGGTGCGCCCGCCCACACAAGTCATTTGATGCAAAATTGGTTGTCGGACAACGTCGACATGTTTTGGTCAAAAGAATTCTGGCCTCCCAACAGCCCAGATTTGAATCCTTTGGACTTCTACGTATGGGGTGTGGTTGAAAGGGTCACGAACAAGTCCAGACATCCAAACGTCGCATCATTGAGAGCCGCTATTGAAGCGACATTCACCGATATGGACCGTGACACATTAAAGCGTTCCTGCGCACGCTTCAGACCGAGAATGGAGGCGGTCATTCAAGCAAGCGGGGGATATATTGAGTGAATATGTTCTTTATGGCCTTACAAACAATGGAGGTAAACAAATTTTGTAAACCTTTTCATTGTAGCAATAAAACATATGTTTAGAAAAAATGTATAATTTATCCGGATTTTGGCGCCGCACCCTGTAATATTATATATCTGGGCAATATATATTTGGATTTCAAAACGTTACTTTTGAAGAAAATTTTACTAAAAAGCTGTAATTTATGTTACTGTACCTAGTGAAAAATAATAATAGAACCCTTCAAATCGGACATTGATTTGATGATTATGGCGTCAATTCGATTCCATTATCATTTCTCGCTGAGTATAACTTTTAATAACATTTTTTTTGGAAGCAACATTTTTAGCATAACCCAGGTAACCGAAATTTACGAATGATTTATTAATATAATTATTTTGTTTATGTACTTAGCCATTTTCTTGTTCGATTTTTATTGTAATCTCTGTTAAGATATAACACGACGCTATTAATTTAATTAAAAATTATCGTTGCTTCTTGCAACTAGTGCAAGCAGTGCAGAGAAAAAAAACTAACCTATATATAGGATATCGGTGCATCGTTTTGTCACAGTATAAGGATATACAATAGGGACAAGTAAATCTGCGCGGTTGAACTGAAAACGCAACATATGCAAATGTGTACAATTATTAAAAGTATGTACATATATGATATTCTTGATATCTTATATATTATTTAATTACATATAGTAAAAAATTATTACTTAAGGTTATAAACATGAGATGTCGAAATTATTTTTCTGCATTCTTCCTGCAGTCTAGTCAAGTCCTTACAATCTTACAACTCGAAATGACACTTCAGCTTTAGCACTGAAAATCTTGGCGTGTTCTTTTGAACTTGCACTATTCAGTGCAACCCATGGAACTCGTCCAGTGTTGGTGTGAACTGAGTGCGCATTGGTGTGCACTTACTTCTTCCCAATCGAAAACGCTATAGCACACACTCTTGCATAAGGCATAATGCATAGTGCATAAAGGAATCAACCAATTAAAATTCTTCTTTTTCATGGAATGGGAGGAAAGGAAAGATTCTGATTAGTTGATTCGCTTATGCACTATGCATTATGCGTTATGCAAAAGTATGTGCTGCGGCCTTATTAGTTTACGAATGTACGAAGGAAGTGGAACGCGAACTGCGAGGACAACGGGTTGAATGGGGATGAGTGGCACATGCGCATTGCAGTCAAAGAGGCCTCTCTACCTTTCTCTCTCGCATAGATGTTGGTTTCACGGTCAGCGGCCTATTCTTCATCCAGTAGTATATGTTCTAAGGTAATACTACTATATTGCTAATGGCAATTGAGAGCTACAGCAAACCATAGACTTATAAGATAGTCGGAGCGTACATACAAGAGGAGCTAAAGACAACATTGAAGGACAGCTCTACTCCAGACATAGTTGTTTCCCTCTTTCACAGTGAGCGGTGGGGGACCAATTAGCTTGAGCGTAAGACCACAAATCTTGAACGTCTATCTTTATTGTTCTCGGCCACTTCCCGGCCTGCCGCGGCGACCAATCAATTCACTACTAGAAAAGAAGAGAACTATCCGCGACTGTTTCTTTTTCTTTCTATCACGTCTTCAGCTTCTCTCGTACGAATGCTCCGTCTATCTTATAAGTCTATGCAGCAAACATCACAGTGCAAACGATCGCTTCTCACTTCCACAATTCGTGTACTTTCTCAATGCGCATGCGCGTGTTCCCAACCTATTTTATCATATATTAAGCCTGTTCTTTTTGACTGAACTTTTGCACCAGTTCATCTTTCTTCCTTTTCTCTTTAGGAGGAAAGAAGAGGAAAAAAGGTGAACTGCTGCAAAAGTTCAGCTAAAAAGAACAGGGTACCGATCATGAAACTTTTTCCCTAGCGTGAATTGTGAAAAGTGAAAAATTTTATGTGAACTTGTGAAAAATGAAAATGTCACGTAAAATGTGAAATAAAAATGGCTGCTGCATGGTTTATAATTAATCTAGACGAAGATAGAAGAAATAGAAATAACGGATTACGTATCATTCGAAAAATTTTACGGGACACGCAAAATCCTTTCGATATTCCAGAAAAAAGATTTCGAGAAATATATAGGTATAATCCTAGCAAACACTAACTGATTTCTAACCTAAATGTTATAATATGCTATTATATACTCATTAATGTATAACTGTTGCATTATAATAATAATTATCCAAATGTATTTGTAGATTGTCTAGGGAAGCGGTAATGCAATTATGTCTAAATTTAATGCCATATATGCCTCAAGGAAGGAAATCGACAGCAATTTCCTCAGAGTTAAAGGTAACATCATCTATAAAAAAAAAATAATGAAGAAACATAGAAAAATGTATATCAAAATATAGGGTTTGTTCGCGTTATATGTTCATATTCCCCTACCACAGTTTCTATGGGGTGATCCCAATTGACCACGCCTCGATTGGACACCACCATCCCAGCGACCGGTGCTTAGGAGCTTTGTAGTCTCAAGC
>NW_017300030.1:116587-118249 GCF_001594075.2 Trachymyrmex cornetzi | reverse complement strand
GCCACGCGGTCGAGCGCCAGCCCGCATTTAAGATTGATCCAGCGATCAATATAAGAGACCACCCACGGACCGATCGAATCTGGAATCTCAGAGTGAGCTCATAGGGCCTCTGAATCTAGTAGATCACTTTTTGGTATCGTGAAGTGAGCCCCTCGGGCCTTCACGACAACAAAGCAGGCTCTCGTTACAGGGTCCTTATCTCTTACTCGGAGCGAGCTCTCACGCGCCTCCGCTATTCCTCGGAGCGAGCTCTCACGGGCCTCCTTATCCGGTAGAAGAAAACCGCCAACCTGTCGCGGAAAAGACGTCGGGACCACTCCGGTCCCCCACGATCGCTACTCTCCTTGGAGAGCTTGGAAAGGCCATTGAATGTGGGAGTCACTCGTTTGCAGTGGCGCTTGACCCCACTAGACGACCAACCGGGAGAAGCAACTTGTGAAGATCCCCGACGACGACGACCTTCCTGCGACGCAGCGACACAGACGTGGCCACCGTTGCCACTAGAGCCACTACCGCAGCTAAGGAAGCTCTGTGACATTAGACCGCCCATCAGTCCACTGCCAAAGACGCCGCAGAAGCCAAGAACACCTGGCCGCAAGAGGACCAAACGTATCAATCCTAGACTGAACCAACAGTTATTTGGATCCGACTCCGACACGGAATAGTACACTTACACCCAACGTACACGCGCCGCAAGGCGCCATAAAGCATTCTTCACAGTACCGAAAGGTACCTCTGTACATAGTGTACATAGCAAAGTTTGAATAAAAATCACAATATATTTTTAATTTGTGGATACATCATTATTCAGCGGTACCCGTCCACAAATTAACCAATTCATCGTAGAAGAAAACATCGATGTTGTAAAACCGATGATTTAAAAAAAAAACTGATTACTAAATTTTTTTCTTATTACAATTTTTAGAAATATATTTGTCACGAGTGCGGTATTGCACAAATGACAATTGCGCCACGAAACGTGCCAAAGGAATAAATTAAATGATGTATTGATAAATTAAAATAAACAGGGTAGTGGATATAAAAGGAAACTCTGAAATAAAATAACAAGATTATCGCAGACTAGGAAGTTGCGGAAGCTGGCCTCGACCGATCAGCGGAACGCTGACGATGCAACACGGAAGACACGAGATCGACCTCCAAAGCACCAGATATAAGCGCGAGCGCGCAGGTGGTCGGGGGTCAGCATTCGGTCAATTAAGAAAAGTAACGCATCGCGCCGAGTTCTTATGGTATAAATTACTACGCGAGTACCACTAAGTGAGAGGGTGACTATAAGTAAATCATACTTGTGTATTGTAAAATTAAAGAATAGATATATATTTTCTAAAGATTACATAAAGGTGTAAATTTGTGAGACAACTCCTTGAGTCCTTCTGGTGGAACCCGAACCGTGCCGGACAGAGGCACAACATTTGGTGGCGGCGGTGGGATCCACTCAGCTGACCCAGGACTCAGCAACAGCAGCAGCCTGCAAACAAGGAGGATCAAATAAGAAACGGTGAAGAAGCAGCCCACAGAGGAGAAGCAGAAGCCAGATACCCTTTCCCAGCGAGCATCCGGTATAGCAGCCGACGACCAGGACGTAGACAACAGCGTAACCCGAGAGGCGTAACCGACAACGGTGACTCAGCGAACAGCGGA
>NW_017300030.1:113936-116469 GCF_001594075.2 Trachymyrmex cornetzi | reverse complement strand
GAGCCTATACCGAGGCGTACGAGGATTAGCCAAATTAGTCCCGTGCGTATGGTCGCCGAGGCTGTAAAAGATATACGCGATAACGTGCGACGCGTGTTAGAACCACGATATTCGAGTGGTAGCGAATCCGATTCGGAATTACATCCTAACCTTACGATCGAGAGAGTATTTCCGGTCGTAAATTCCGACTATAGTCTGTTAGCCAACACCAAGAGTGAGCACGGAGAACCCTCGCTAATATCATACGAGAGCAACTTATTTGAAAGCATACGCACTCACTCCGCACCAGGAAATATGGCAACGCATCAACTGTCGACCTCCCGCGAAAACGGTAACGTCGCGAACACGAACGATCAATCAATTGCAACCGCGGAGATAGAAGCCGAAATAGGTCGTCTCCGGAATATCACAGGCGAAAGCGCGCGCCTACACCTTCCATCTAGGCAAGAACAAATATTAGACAGAGTGTTAGAAGCAATTACGGGACTGCAAGATAGAATGAGTAGAATAGAAATTGCAAACTACGACCGCGAAAATTTCCGACTATTACGATTCGACGATCAGCACAGAACATTGAACGTACCGTACGGGCGAACAATAAATGACGTACGAGAACTGCGAGATAGAACCGCCCAACGGGATATCTACGTCTAAAAGACGCACGCAGCTTGATACCGGAAATAGATGGACACTCGCGTCAGAAGATGCAGAAATTCTTAAGTGCCAGCACGTACGCAATAGAGAAGATAAATTACGCGGACAAACCAGCTCTGTTGGAAGAGATTCTAAATACAAAATTGAAGGGAAAACTTCTATTAGACTTTCAAACTAGAAGTATGAGAGATTTTGAACAACTGCGGCGCGAAATAGAAGCCAACTATTTGGGAAAACGCGGAATATCACATCTACAATTAGAATTTAACGCCTTAAAGCAAAAACCAGGAGAAAGTGCTCACACGTTCGGACGACGCGTGGATACTCTGGCAATGGAGTTATACGAATCGCTCATAGAAAAACGCGACAATACAAGTGAGCAAAAGCGAGCCATTTTAGAAACTATCCAAGACCAAGCCTTATTGAATTTCGAGCTGGGATTAAGAGAAGATATTAAACTAGTGGTATGATCGCAGAAATATACTAGCTTACAAGAAGCCATTAATGCCGCGAGCGTGGAAGAAAAGGCAAAGAGACCGACTCTACGAGCCAACTATAATGAGCGCTATAAGAACGGTCAAAACCAAAATTAAAAAACACGGGCGTACAATGCAGCAAATGCGGGAAGATAGGACATCTGGGGCTAGATTGCCGATCAAGCCGGTATGCAACTAAATTTTCATTGCCCAGAACCGAAAAACCAGCAAGCATAAATCTCGCGGAAAAGTATTGCACGTATTGCAAAAGAGCGGAACATAAGAGAAATGAATGCTGGTCCTTAAAAGGACGGCCCGACAAAGATCTGAAACAGCGTGCGAAACGAGACCGATCACAAGATGAAGCATGTAAATTTTGCCGTACAGATAAGATTGAGTAAGAGACAAGGTGAGAGCGAAGAATCGTCGTACGCTAGCAGCGAAGAAGAAAGGGAGAGAAGGAGGACGCGAAGAACGCGAGCCGCAAATGAGCATCAAATCACGCAAGTAACCGGAAAGTACGCTAATACCGGTCTTAGACTCGTAACACTACCAATAAAAGAAATGAAAAAAGGTCGGATAAATCTTTTGCTAGACACCGGTGCTACGCTCATTTTGATTAAAGTAGGAAACTTAAAGGGTGAGACGCTCATACGAGAGAAGCCAATGGCCCTCACCGGCGTGACAGGGCATCAGATAAAAACTATCGGGAAAATAAGAGCCACAGTATATTTAGGCGACAAAGAAATAAGACATACTATACATGTCGTAAGAGATGATTTTCCTGTAGATTATGAAGGAATCCTTGGGATGAATTTCCTACAGAAACATAAGATAAAGAGCGATCAAAAAAAATTACTTGCAAATCGACGGACTAGAATTGAAGCTCCATCCGTACCAGAAAATAACTTTAACGCCGCGCAGCGAAACGATAGTGCGCGCGGTCGCAGATAAAAATCGTGTGGGAATTATACGGTCCGAGGAAACTAGACCCGGAATATTTATTGGAAATTGTCTGGTAGCACCTAATGAATATACGTGCCCGGTAAGCATGCTGAATTCAACGGAGAAGCCTATTGAAATAATTACGCCACTCGTTACAATAGAAGAGTTGCGGGCGAGTGAGCGAGAGGCCGTACTCACACTGAAAAAGACGAGTAACGTGAGCAATGCACTAACACTACCGCGGCACGAGCGCGTACGAAGCCAGATACGGAGCGAGCATTTAAATAACGAAGAAAAGAAAGCCATTGAGCAGATATGCGAAGACTTTAATGATATTTTCCATTTGGAAGGAGATGTGTTAATACACACAACGGTTGCGCATGAAATTAATACGCGCACCGATAGTGCGCCGGTCAATGTAAGACCATATAGGCTGCCGGAAAAACATAAAGAGGTGA
>NW_017300030.1:112972-113225 GCF_001594075.2 Trachymyrmex cornetzi | reverse complement strand
CTCACGACAGCACCTATACTGAGTTACCCGGATTTCACTCGAGAATTCGTGGTAACGACTGACGCGTCGGACTTCGCAATCGGAACCGTATTATCGCAAGGTCCCGTAGTTCAGGATCGTCCGGTAGCTTACGCGAGCCATATTCTAAACAAAGCCGAGCAAAACTACAATACGACAGAGAAAGAATTGTTAGCGATAGTATGGGCAGTGAAGCATTTCCGCCCCTACTTATACGGGACGACATTTACTATCG
>NW_017300030.1:110757-112953 GCF_001594075.2 Trachymyrmex cornetzi | reverse complement strand
GTTTGGCTATTTAATGTAAATGATCCAGGCTCTAGACTAATACGTTGGAGACTGAAATTGGAAGAGTACGATTATAAAATCGTACACAAAACCGGGAAAAATAACACGAACGCCGATGCATTGAGCAGGAATCCGGTCACGGACGGCCCTCACGTCAATCTCATGGATAAGGAGGAAGAAGGATAGGAAGAAGAAGAGAAAAAGGAGATGTATACCGTACGAGTATTATGACGCTCCATTAGGGGGGCATCAGGGGGTCGCGCGAACGTTGAACCATATCCGATTACTACACAACTGGAAAGGTATCACTCGAGACGTCGAAGAATATATAAGCAAATGTCAGTATTGTCAAAAGAACAAGTAGAAAGACAAAAATGCCGTTAGTAATTACAGACACGCCTACGTCACCATTTGAAAAATGCGCCCTGGACATAGTAGGACCGCCAACAGTGACGACTCGTGGAAACAAATATATTTTAACTTTCCAGGATAATTTAACTAAGTTTAGCAAAGCTATTCCCATAAATAACCAAGAAGCGAGCACCAAGTCGCTAAAGCATTCGTGACCAAAATAGTGATGGAGCACGGAACGCCAGAAAAGATCCTTACCGATCAAGGCACTAATTTTACTAGTGAAATGTTTAAAAATACGTGCAAATTACTACAGATAGAAAAAATACAAACAACGGCGTATCATCCCGAAAGTAATGGAGCGCTAGAACGCTCAGATAGAACGCTAGCCGAATACCTCCGGCATTACATAAATGAGGAAATGAGGAACAAAACGACTGGGATGAATGGATACCGTACGCGATGTTCGCGTATAACACGATGCCACATACGGCGACAGGGTTTACACCCTTTGAATTAATGTATGGCCATCAAGCCATTCTACTAACCGCGCTAACAAGACCGCCAAAAACGACGTACTCATATGAAGATTACGCACAAGAATTACGCGAGCGAATACGCGCTACAAACCAGGTAGCGAGAACACGCGCAAGCGGAGAAAATCAAAGCTAAGCGACAATACGATAAATCCGCGAGAAAGGAGAAGTTCGAAGTAGGCGACAAGGTTCTCCTATATGAAACAGTTAGGAGAGGAAGATCCAAAAAATTGGAATCGAAATGGATAGGACCCTATATAATCCTCGAAAAGCACAACAATGTGAATTACACGATAAAGATGGGCCGAAGAAAAATGCGCGTACACGCGAACAGATTGAAGCAATTTATAGAGCATTAGACAGTTAATAAAGCAAAAAGCAAAGCATAGATTAGTATTAAGTGCAAACATATTAGTAAAAGGATTGTAAAATAGTTACTTACATTACTGGAGCGGCAGAGGCAACTCCTCCACAATCCGTGCTGGCGCACACGCGAACCCGGAGAATCGGAAGGGTGCGCCAATCACGCACTAAGGGAAGCCGCACACGCACCTTGTACGCCTGCACATTGCGAGCTGCCTGCAGCCAGTAGTCACGGAGGCAATTGTCGCATGTCGAAGGCGCATAAACTTCATTGCACATCAAGCATCTCATTTTTACAAAAAAACGAGCTAGTATATTTTAGAATGATGTGACCTATTAGACACGCGAATGCAACTGGCGTGGGCAAATGATCAGAGCACACTGAATAAAAATTTATTTAGAGCTAGACTAAGCAACAATGCAAGGTAAGGATTCAAAAGAAAAGTAATATGAATCCTTATCTTACAGGGTATTCCTTGTATGGAGGCTCACAGATGGAATGTCACCTGCACACACACCTACATATCGCTGGGAGACGTTCCGGCATACGCCCGGAATATACTTCGAGGAAATCGGGTTGCTGAATCAAGTGGAGACTGAACGGAAGCTCGTGATTCAATTAGACATTACCGCGTTAAACGCACGATTCGAAAAACTGCAAGAGTATTTAAAAAATACAGAAAAGCGATGCGGGCAGGTCATCGCTGGAAATTCGCAGGAAACATGCGCAAACATGATACAGATTTTGGACAAGAAAAATATTCAACTTACTGTATCACTAGCTCAGTTGAGAACATTATATAATGCCAACACGAATAAAAGAGGATTAATAAACGCTATTGGCACGATCAGCAAAACGCTGTTTGGAACAATGGACGCGGAAGACGCGCAGCGAATAAACGAGCAGCTACAGATACTCCAAGACAACCAACAGGTGTTACAACAT
>NW_017300030.1:108482-110020 GCF_001594075.2 Trachymyrmex cornetzi | reverse complement strand
CACTACTTTGTGGATTACGTTGACGGAGGCTCAAACGTGGCTATATTCCACCAGGGAAAGCCAGAAAGTTTTTATTAATTGCAATAACGAAGAAAACGCATTAGAAATTAATGGAACCGGTAGAATTAAATTAAACGGGGATTGGAAGTTAACCACCCCAGATTTAACGTTACGCACGAAATCAATACTAAACGTACAGTATATTAAAGAATATCTTCCGGAATATAACCTAACGTGTCATTTTGAAAAGGACATTGATATTGATCTCCCAAAGCGTATTCCGCTCAAACAATGAGCCGACGACCTGTGGCGGCACACAAATATACCCTCAGAGCCGGAAGGGCGCGCAAATCACGGATTATAATACTCCCGGATTCCACCATAAATATATAGTGTATCCCATAGGTACAATAACTGTCATGTTAATAGTAATCAACATTATAGGTATAACTATGTATATAGTACGTAAGCGAAGGCAAATGCGAGAGGACAACGAAGTTCAAAGGCGTAGCAACGACGCCATGTTATATTAAAATTAAGAAACGATTGTAAAAATTTATTGTAAATCGGGATAGAATGTACGATAATAATTGATAATAAATGCGGAAACTCGTAACCTCGTTTCCTTTCCCAAGAGGGGAGGAATGTCACAACCCAGTGAGAAATGACAATGGAATCGATGTCGAATCAACGTCGATTCGACGTCAATTCGATGATTTCGACGTCGAATCGATATCGATTCGATGTCGATTCCATTGTCATTTCTCACTGGGAAGTGCGGTATTGCACAAGTGACAATTGCGCCACGAAACGTGCCAAAGGAATAAATTAAATGATGTATTGATAAATTAAAATAAACAAGGTAGTGGATATAAAAGGAAACCCTGAAATAAAATAACAAGATTATCGCAGACTAGGAAGTTGCGGAAGCTGGCCTCGACCGATCAGCGGAACGCTGACGATGCAACACGGAAGGCACGAGATCGACCTCCAAAGCACCAGATATAAGCGCGAGCGCGCAGGTGGTCGGGGGTCAGCATTCGGTCAATTAAGAAAAGTAACGCATCGCGCAGAGTTCTTATGGTATAAATTACTACGCGAGTACCGCTAAGTGAGGGGGTGACTATAAGTAAACCATATTTGTGTATTGTGAAATTAAAGAATAGATATATATTTTCTAAAGATTACATAAAGGTGTAAATTTGTGAGACAACTTCTTGAGTCCTTTTGGTGGAACCCGAACCGTGCCGGACAGAGGCACAACATTGAATTATAATTTTTTAAATGATTTTTATTACAAAATAAAAGAAAAAATAGAGTATTTACAATTTTATGTACCTCCACAGAAAAAAAATTTACTTGTTTCAAGTAAACACATTTTCTTGAACTGGAATTTATTGATTGAAAGGATTAATTACTTGCCACAATAAATTTGTTTTTTGTTCCAATAAAATATTATCCTGAAGCAAATAATTTATTAATGAAGAAAATATTTTATTCTAATAAAAACACAATTACTTGTCAGTAGAAAATTGTTT
>NW_017300030.1:107319-108288 GCF_001594075.2 Trachymyrmex cornetzi | reverse complement strand
GGGACTGCCTCTCTAGTCTCTAATAAATCTAGGACTCTAGGATAGTTATATCTTTGGGTAGATCAATGAGAGCCAACCATAATCGATGTCATTTTAAAAAAATCGATGTACCGATTAATCGACTTCTGGAGCATCGAATCGAGTATCGATTATTGGGCGGAAAACATCGATTTTTGTATAATCGATGAGGCCTCGCCCATCCCCTAGTTCCGAAAAACCACTCAACCAAGGTGGACGTATTCCCTCTCGTCTTGGGTGTTGCATCACCTCGACTATATTTTTGAAAAGCGTTACCCACTTGGACTGTGCCGTTATATTCAATTTCGATAGTCCCTTTATCCATCTTGGCGTGCGGCCGTGCGGCGTGGAAGCGTCGTAGCCGCAGACGTCCAGTGTTTGAAGGGGCGCCCCAACATTTTGATTGCATCATCCTTTATTTTACCTGCCCGGTTCGAGGTGGCCGGTGCATAGCACTCCTATTCACGATTGGCTTCAATTTGCGCAGACCTCAACGGCCTAGTCACAACCTTGGTTGCCTGGCCAAGATCAGAAGAAGAAGAAGAAGAAAAATCGCCCATCCCTACTAGGGATAAAGTTTCATGATTGATACCCAGAAGACGAAAATAGCTTTGATTGTTTTTGGTTGTACAACGAAAAAAACGTCACTAATATACGAGGTGTGATCAAAAAGTAAGGTGACTTTTTGAATTTCGCGCGCTCTGTACACTCTAATTTCAAAATTTTTTTGTTGTTGTGTTGGTACACTCGTCACGATCATATGTTCACAGTTTTGACTATATAGCATGTGTTGTTTTTATGTGAGAGGCATAAAGGTTAGACTCGTGTTTGCGTGCTCGGCGATTTTTTGCTGTTGAAAATAATGGAGCAGAGAGTTTGTATTAATTTTTGTGTAAAAAATGGTATTAAGTGTTCAAAAACTCTTGAAATGTTGACAGTGGCGTACGGTGA
>NW_017300030.1:99895-106793 GCF_001594075.2 Trachymyrmex cornetzi | reverse complement strand
TTGTGCATCAAGAATTCCTACCACAAGGTCGTACGGTAAACAAGGAGTATTACCTTGAGGTTATGCGGCGTTTGCGTGAATCAATAAGAAAAAAACGTTCGGAAGTGTGGAAAGAAAATTCATGGATTCTGCACCATGATAATGCACCTACACACACGTCGTTACTAGTGAGTAGTTTTTTGGCCAAAAACAATACTGTCATTATGCCTCAGCCACCGTATTCACCAGACTTGGCCCCCTGCGACTTTTTCCTCTTCCCAAAATTGAAAAGGCCCATGAAAGGACGAAGATTTGCGACGATTGAGGAGATTAAGGCTGCATCGCTGGAGGAGCTCAAGGCAATACCCAAAAGTGCATTTCAGAAGTGTTTTGACGACTGGAAAAAGCGCTGGCACAAGTGCATTGTATCAGAGGGGGATTATTTTGAAGGGGATAACATAATTTTGGATGAATAAATAAATATTTTTTTATAAAAATGAAAAGTCACCTTACTTTTTGATCACACCTCATACACTACTATCCTAACATCCCTTACGGAAAAAACTCTTCAAATTTGAGTGTTTACACTTTAATAAACACTGAAAAAATACACTCAAGGTAACACTCAATTAATGATTATTTTGGACGCTTAACCTGAGTATAACTCTCAACTTGAGTGTTATTGATAACTTGGATGTTGAGTGTTAATCTCAACTTGATAGTTAACTTTAGTGTCAAGGTGAAATCACACGGTGCGGAAAATGATTGCAGAACAAAGAATGCGTCATTCAGCGGACTCAATAGTTGAGTGAGCACTCGCTGTTATTGGTATATTCTTCTAGATCTAAAGTTCTGATTGGATAAGCTAAAAGAATACACTAATAACAGCGAGTATGGCACTCGCACTCAACTGTTGAGTCCGCTGAATGCGCCCATTGAAACAACCAATTAGCGCTATTCGGAATAACGCAGAATAAAGCTGATTGGTTGCTTTTGTGACATATTTTCTTTTCCGTACCGTGTGAATTCACCCTTAGACCCTACGTACAATGGAGGAAGTATTATTATAGGAATAGAAATAAATATTAAAATTTCAACTTATCAGAAATCATGTATTCTGGTATCTGATTATAACTGGTATCTGATAAGCTGAATTCTTAATATTGAGTCCTATTAAACTATTATTATTAAACTATTATTAAGTCCTATTAAACTATTATTATTAAACTATTATTGAGTCTTATTAAACTATTATTATTAAACTGTGTAAGGGGTTTCTGGGCAATTTACACTAAAATGAACTTTAGAAGATGTATTTAGTTAAACTCGTAGCGGTAGTTACAATGTTGATCAAGG
The DNA here is from genome assembly GCF_001594075.2 of Trachymyrmex cornetzi. Taxonomy (NCBI): domain Eukaryota; kingdom Metazoa; phylum Arthropoda; class Insecta; order Hymenoptera; family Formicidae; genus Trachymyrmex; species Trachymyrmex cornetzi. The sequence goes on along the minus strand of NW_017300030.1, from coordinate 105,458 downwards.
AGAGATGTCAGGATTTTTTTTCATTCACCTTCAACTCTCTGATCATTCACTTCTTCCGTCGCCATGCAACCAACCAACAACCCTCTCCTCTCTCCGCTAGGGGCCTTCCATCCATCTACATATACTCGTATATATCGCGAGCGTGTTTTCTCTTACAGTTTCGGCAATCCTAACTACAGATCGTCCTCGATCTTGTGAATGAATACAAGAAAACTTAAAATTAAAAGATACCTCAAAACTTATGTTTTGATTTACAGTCGTTGGTAATTAAACACAGGATGATATTTACACCTGATCTACATCTCTAACGCTCTTAGGAGTAGTGTAACCGATCCACGGACGCATGTTTTTCGCTTCCCAAACGCTTGCGTATTTCTTTTGAGAATTTTGGAAACCGGGGATGTCGCGGCTACTAGATATCTATCATTCCGTAGAGATTTTACAATAGTATACGGTCCCTTGAATGGAGGAATTAGCTTTTTCGAACCTCCGACGGAATTATCAAAATAAAACCCGATCCCCCCCTTTATACATCACTGGTTTCTTATGCTTCTTATCAAAATAATTCCGGCTATATTCCTGATGATACGATTTTCCCCGCAGCTTTCATTCTTAGGTTTATCAGTTCTCTGTTTTCGATTTTTACATTGCTAGCTAGATACTCTTTAACTTCATCGTCCACATGACCACGCTGGTCTATTCCGAATAATAAGCGACTAGGCGTTTCGCCAGTTGTTCAATGCATACTCAACTTGATGTAGTACGTTATACCAAGATTGCCCTTTCTCTCTGTTTATCTGCTTACTCAACATAGGAACTATTACGCGGTTAATTCGCTCCTCCTGGCCATTACTTTGCGGAGAACCGGTAGCAACCAATATGTGTTTAATAGAATGGTTGTCAAGGAACTGTTTAAATTCTTGCGAAATAAAACAAGAGCCTCTATCTGACACGACGATTCGAGGCTTGCTGTAATTAATAAAATAATCGTAGAGAGCTTTAATAGCTTCCTTGCTTGCGGTAGTTTTTGTAGCGTACAGCTTAACATATTTTGTAAACGCGTCTACAATTAAGAAAACATATTTTTTTGCTGTACATTGCTTATCGATGGTCGTCTCAAATGGTCAATGTGCAGTGTATTCCAAAGGGTGTTTCCTTTCGGTATGGGGTGTAAAGTGCCTTCAGCTTTCCCGGAGAGTGACGAATAAGCTAAGCACTTTAAACAATTGGCAATGTGAATTTTAACTTTGGACTTTAATTGAGGGAATCAATAATTCTTTAATATTGCGTCTGCAGTTTTTTCTGCTCCTAGGTGACCCTTGATCATGATACATGAATAAAACATTGCTTTGCATACTCTTGGGGACATAAAAAAAAAAGATTGTGATCCTTCTTACGATAAATTGATCCGTTACGCATTTCGAAAAACGGACTTTCTGACTTTTCCAACTTTTTAATTAATTCAGCGATATCTTCGTCTTTTGATTGGCATACCGACAAATTGTACTCAAACGGATTATCCTCTATAACACATATAATAAAGGATCTACTTAGAGCATCTACGTGTTTCATGATATCACCCGGTCTATGTTCTATAGTGTAGTCAAAATTCTGTAGCTCCAATGCCCAACAAGCGATTCAAGATTAATATCTTTCTTCTGAAGGGTCAATTTAAGAGCGTTGCAATCTGTAAGTATTTTGAAAGATATGCAGACCAGATATATCCTGAATCGTTTCAATGCGTATATTATAGACAAGGTCTCAAGTTCGAAACTATGATATTTGCTTTCGACCGGCGTAGTTCGTTTTGAAAAATAGAATATAGAGTGCATCTTAAGGTCTGATTTCCGTTGCACTGCGTAGGACGGCTCCGAAGCCGTGAGCACTAGCATCGCAATGCAATTCAGTGATATCATGAGGGTCGTATAGGGCTAATATCGGTGCCGCGACTAATTTAGATTTCAAAGTCTCGAAGGCATCTAATTCCCTTTTGGTAAATGCAAATGTAGTATGCTTTTTCAGGAGATCATATAGAGGTTTGGCAATTAATGCGAATCCCTCTATGAACTTACGGAAATACGAACACATCCCCAGGAAACACTGTACACTGCGCACACTATGAGGTACAGGGAACTTCGAGACAGCTTCAATTCCGACATTGGTTGGGCTTATATCTTGGGGCATGACCGAATAACCTAAATATTCAATTTTAGTGAATAAAATTTTACACTTATCAAGTCGCAAGTTTAATCTATTTTCAACCATTAGTTTGAATACACGCTTTAGTACTCACAAATGACGCTCTAGAGATTTGGTAGCTATCAAGAATTCATCAATATATACTAGCGCATCTCCTGTGGGTCAATTCATCTATTACTTCGTTTACGAATTTCTGAAATCTAGTTGGTGCTGTTTTCAAACCAAACGGCATCTTTAAGAACTCAAATTGACCGAATGGCGTGATAAACGCAGTATATTTGACAGATTCTTCAGCCATGTTGATATGAAAAAATCCATCCTTTAAGTCTAAAAGACTGAAATATTACTTACTCTTAAGTACGTTCAACTGATCCTCTATAACTGGGATCGGATAGTTATCTCGTAATAAATATTTGTTCAAAGTCAAATATAATCGATACATACTCTATACTCTCCATTTTTCTTACGCACGGGCACCACCGGTGACGCGTACTCAGAGGTACTGTTTCTAATGACTTCTTTCGCTAACCAGTCGTCTAGAATTTTCTTCAATTATTCTTTTTCGCTGTAAGACAATCTCCTAGGAAAGAAACAGAAATTCTGAATATTATTAAATTTTAATGTCAACTCTGCATTAACCTTAGGCTCAAATGGTCGTTCTGGTAACACATATTCTTTTTCAAATATATTTTTAACTCCAACTGTTTCGCATAACAAATCTCGGGATTGATCACTAACGTCTCTGCAACACTATCAGAGTAATCACATATATTTATATTTAGGATTTCATCCGTTGCATTTCCATTTACTTCCTCTGACATAGTAACTAAACTTACTTTAGCTTTTTGTAACAAGTCACGACCAATCACCATGGAAGATGTCATGGTGCCATCAACCACAACATATACAGATATTCCAGTTTCGTTAACCTTATTATACTGAATGTCGATTGTAGCAATTCCAACCACGTCCAACTTACTATTATTTATTTCGTAGAATCTGTTCGAATTATCAAATTTTTTTATACAGTAACTGGGAATGAACTTTTCTTTTACAAAGCTTATTGGACTGCCGGTGTCCATTAACACATCTACCTTAACCTCAAAATTTCCGATAGTGTCATTTGCCTTTATTGTAACTATTTTTTTAAATTCGTTGTTAGTCGATAATATATTGACATAATTTATCTGTGTTGAGACGGTAGAACTGCTACATTCACTTATTACGTGCCCCTTTTCACCGCACTTGAAACACGTACCCTTTTCTCTTTTAGGTGCCTTATAGTCCTTAGATAAGTGTCCAAATTTACTGCAGTTATAACACCTTATTTTAGATTGCCATACACTAGATTCTTCTGCTGCATCCTTCCCAATCGACGCTTTCCCTTGGTGTCGCGCTTCTTTCTGCTCCTTGTTCTTTCATCTGGCTTCACGTTCAGAGCGGGTTTTCTCTTCTGCTGCGTCGACACTTTCAAACGCCGCTAGTAACTCTGCTGTTGATTCAAACTTCTGCACCTTGGCTTGATTACGCAGCTGCATGTTTGATATACCTTCAATGATGTATTCCAACGTCTCTTCCTCATTTACCGGGACTTTATTGGCAAGAATAATCTTCTCGTGGTAGTAAGTGCTGAACGCTTCTCCTAATTTCCACTTCCTTTCTTCGAATTGTTTACGCAGCTTCAATTTGCTTTGCCGATGATCGAACATCTTACGCATTTCCGTCAAAATTTCATCGACATTTAGTTCGATATGTTCGGGGCGCGAATGGAACCACTCCAAGGCTTTCCCCTTCAGCCGCGTTTCGATGAGAATTTTTACACTGCTGTCATTCAATCGGTACGTTGCAATCAATAGGCGGGCTTGCTTCTCTCAATTTCGAAACGTACCCTCCGCACCGTTGATATCACTCAATAATTCACTGATAGCTTTAACACTATATTTCGGCAGCACTTCCGCCTCAGCAATCGTATTATCTCGCGTAGTACCACCTGTATCCCGCAAGAGACGATTCTCTCTTTCTAAAAGCTGTATCTCTCTCTACATGAGCGCTTGTTCGCATCGCATGAGATCTATTTCTCGTGCCATTTCCCTCTGAGCGCTCGTCTGATCCCCGGTCGATACGGGCCTCGTATCGTCGGGATTGATAGCGCGTCGGTTAGTTACCGACGTACATCTTGTCTGGCGATCTGTTACCGACCACTGCTCGTCCGTCTCACTCGTATGCCGGTTTTTACCCGCTTCGTCTTCTCTCTCATGGCGGTTGTCCGCGTTTTGCGACTTCTCGTCCGTACACTCTTCATCGCCTTCTTCAGGAACACTCGTCAAGGCACTGTTTTTCCGCTGTATCAGCCTATTTATCTCGTCTGCCCAGTCGTGGTTCGGGGCTGCTTTATACAATCGGGCTATTAGTTCCGCCTTGCAGCCCACTGTCGACAATCGCCGGTTTTGAAGCAATTCCTTCAACTGAGTCACTTTACACTTGTCCAGATCCATTTCCGATAGTAATACGGAGGTCTATTCGCGAAATGGACTGTTCGTATATTTGCAATCCTACTCTTGTGTTGGGATTCGAACGTACGTGGCGAGGAAAAGAAAGCCTGAGTGTAACGCCAGATCCTGGGATCTTCTCTCTGCGTGCTTACCCTTTTCACAATAATGGCGTTACATTCACGCTTTCTTTTCCTCGCCACGTACGTTCGAATCCCACTTCTGAATTTGTAAGGAGTTTCTGGGTAATTTACATTAAAATGATACTTTAGAACAGTGCTCGGAATTAGTTGCTCATTTCGGGCAGATTCCTGAGGCGACCCCCACTACCACTCGAACCTCGGCAGCTGAGCCGTCGATCGCTCACGTGACGTTGTGCCCCAGGAGCGTCGCGATACGACAAGTATACTGGGAGCATATCTTTCCGGCAAATATCATTAAAATATTTTCTTTCCTACGTGATTTTTATTTTAATAAATAATTAAAATAAATTTTTTATTATTAACATATGTTATCATATATTATATTCTGCAATAATATATAAACAAAAATTACAATATGATAATTATAATATGGACAATGGCTTTCTATGTTATCTTGAAAGTACTATTAATGATACGTTTTTCAAATGGTTTCTTCAGTAGGTTTATTTCATTAAGAAATAAAAAAGGATGATTAAATATACGTGACTCGATAAAGTAAAATTTTACATCATAAATATTTTACATTATAAAATATTTATGATGTAAAATTTTTATGTTAATAATAAAATATGTTAATAAAAAATTTATTTTAATTATTTATTAAAATAAAAATCACGTAGGAAAGAAAATATTTTAATGATATTTGCCGGAAAGATATGCTCCCAGTATACT
>NW_017300030.1:98667-99726 GCF_001594075.2 Trachymyrmex cornetzi | reverse complement strand
CGAAATGAGCAACTAATTCCGAGCACGTCTTTAGAAGATGTATTTAGTTAAACTCGTAGCGGTAGTTACAATGTTGATCAAGGATGTCAGGATTTTTTTTTCATTCACCTTCAACTCTCTGATCATTCACTTCTTCCGCCGCCATGCAACCAACCAACAACCCTCTCCTCTCCTCGCTAGGGGCCTTCCATCCATTTACATCAGTGCTCGGAATTAGTTGCTCATTTCGGACAGATTCCTGAGGCGACCCCCACTACCACTCGAAACTCGGCCCCCGAGCCATCGATCGCTCACGTGACACTGTGCCCCAGAAGCGTCGCAATACGAAAAGTATACTGGGAGCATATCTTTCCGGTAAATATCATTAAAATATTTATGATGTAAAATTTTTATGTTAATAATAAAATATGTTAATAATAAAATATGTTAATAAAAAATTTATTTTAATTACTTATTAAAATAAAAATCACGTAGGAAAGAAAATATTTTAATGATATTTACCGGAGAGATATGCTCCCAGCATACTTTTCGTATCGCGACGCTCCTGGGGCGCAGCGTCACGTGAGCGCTCGGCCGCCGAGTTTCGAGTGGAAGTGGGGATCGCCTCATGAATCTGCCCGAAATGAGGAACTAATTCCGAGCACTGATCTACATATATATATCGCGAGCGTGTTTTCTCTTACAACTATTATTTTAACTATTGCGAAAATTGCAAAATGGTAGAGGACTTTTCGACTTACTTTAGGCCGCTCTATCTACACAAAAGTGATTGGCAAAAAAGGTCCGGACACCCTGTATATGTATATATACGAGGTGTGATCAAAAAATAAGGTGACTTTTCATTTTTATAAAAAAATATTCATTTATTCATCCAAAATTATGTTATCCCCTTCAAAATAATTCCCCTCTGATACAATGCACTTGTGCCAGCGCTTTTTCCAGTCGTCAAAACACTTCTGAAATGCACTTTTGGGTATTGCCTTGAGCTCCTCCAGCGATGCAGCCTTAATCTCCTCAATCGTCGCAAATCTTCGTCCTTTCATGGGCCTTTTCAATTTT
>NW_017300030.1:89301-97417 GCF_001594075.2 Trachymyrmex cornetzi | reverse complement strand
CCGCCGCTGCCGCCGTGGGCCGCCGCCACCCGCCCGTAAAAGTACGACAACCTCTTTTTTATTTTGTCTTTTTATAACTTAGTTTTCACAATACGCTGTGTTCTTTCCTTTTTCTTTTACTAGGACAAAGGATGGGTAGTAAAATAAAGTACATATATATATATATATATAGTGATGCGAACGAATTTATTTTTATTCATATCTTATTACACCGATTTTTCTCATTTTATAATATTCTTTTGCGATCAGCAGCGGTTTCTGGAAAAAAGAGAATAAAAAAACTTTTTGAAAAAACACTATTCGCTTTTTCAGCAGAGAATAATATGCATTACACTAGTCACCGTAAATGCAATACCTTATGGCTTATATTTTGATTGCGCTGATAATGAGGAACTCGTTGGTGACTTTAATGCTTTTTCGTTGGGACATTCCCAATATCTCGGGTTTTCCTTCGATTGTGGTGGGGGACTTGGCGGACCTTGCTGTAAGGGACGGTACCCCTTGCGCTCGATCGATTTTCGACGTATATATTTTTTACTCGATCCATGTCTTATCGCTCGTAATCGAAGTTTACGATTAAACGAAAAAAGCTTTGTACACTGTTTATGTACACTGTCAGATCGGTGACATGTCGCGACGTGCTAAGAGAAGCGCCGATATTTCGGCTGCTAAACAAAAAAACATAACTCTTCTGCAGTAAATGTGGAATGCAGGATGTACAGGTATCCACACAAAGGCGAATACTCCGAGTCGAACGCACCCCCTTTTTTTGTCAACGATTTCTCTTTTATTACTTGAACATGCGTTCTCTCGTCTAGATAATATTTACTTAAATTCTACGATCGACAATCTAAAAATTAAAAGCTATATGCTTTGTGATCCCATATTTTATTTTATCAACTTCCCGTTGTTTGACGAGAAAACGCCCTTCAACTTGCTTTTACGCGTCTGGAAATATGATTTTCTCTACATGGTTTGCCATAAATTTTATTGCCATGGATCTGACGATTCTGAGGATCTATGTTTTTGCTTATGTTTCCAATATCGTTGGGAAGATTTCTAATGACACGTTTCTTGAATATTGCCATTCTCGCCGATCGGTGACGTTCGAGTTTTATATTCGTGCTTTGTCCTAATGACTATTTTTTGTCGGAATTTTCACGAAACGGAGAAATAGTGGAATCCACTGGACATGACGAAATATATATAGAGCATAAGTGCTCAACACCTCAGTTGGTGCCTTGAGAGATTGTCGAATCGGTCGCAATAAGAGTGGTGCGAAAAGTGTGGCTAACCATCGTGCGAACATCGTGGATATAGTCGAAAATATTGGAAACGTGGATCCTGAATAGTTCGCGAATATTTGAGATGAAATGTGTTTTATAATAGAAATGGAAGTAGATTTTGAAGAGATACTGAATGAAGATTCATCCGACGAAGAATCTGTGTTATCCGACGACACCTGTTTTGTCAGTGACGCGAGCGAATACGAAACGGATCTTGAAGAAAAATTTATACCAGCTGCAGAAATTTGTGCACTGAACGATTGCACCAAATACTGTATGATTCAGTCTTATTACACAACTGGCGGTCCTTTAACCGTATGTGCTGCATGCATGGTGCTTTTAGCTAACATTGACACCGTGGGAATGCATTTTATAAAGAAACATAGTATCAATTATATTGATGCGCTGAGCGGTCGGTTTTGTACGAACTGCAGAGTAGCATTGTACATTACATATCCATGCAACAGATGCCCACAGTGCACAAATTAAAAACTATTTTGAACAGTATTGTGAGCGAGACATGGAAAACCGTGACGTTGTAAATGATGTGTTGTACGTTCTCGGTAATCAGCGAAAGAGAGAAATAAATGATGTGCGAATATCGCCGGTGCAGTTTCTACGCGACCGAGAGTTAGGTATACGCGGTGAGAAACATGGAAAAATTATAACATCGTCCGTTTCTGTCTGGTCTTTACTCGCGCGACAGAGAGTATACGCGATTACGAGAAGAATGTAAGAACGATGACAATAAAAATATAAATGTCAATGTAATAAAGGACGATTATTATTGGGCGAAGAAAATCGCAGATAAGATACAGCGTTGGTGCACGTGCATTAAGATTCCCGCGGGTAATGACAAGTGTGTCGAACTGTTGATTATTGACAATATGTGGCAGGAGCTTCGTGATTATATACCAAATTTGTTTTTCGATATATGCAACGATCGATGCTTTGAGTGTGAACAGTGCATTTTCGCACATAAACATAATGGCACAGTGATAGAACGTTATCACGTTCTAGATACGAGGCGGTGCTGCAACGTATGTAAACGAGTCATGTGCAAGTGCTCCGTGGAAGAGTGTGACGTGATCTAAAGACTTTGATTTTAAAAACATGGAAAATCACGAGCGAGTGGAACGCGAACTGTAGCAGTGCGGTCAGGTCGCTACTCTGGTTGAGTGTTTCGCGTGGCTGCAACGATGCGACGAGTGCATCGAGCGGCTCGAAGAACTTTGTCGTGCCAAGCATCCGCGCCTCGCCGTTGGACATAGACAATTCGCGGTGGCGAGGATCGCGCGACTCGCGGGTGCAAAGTCGCAATTGGAGCGACGTTTTGTACACGTTGGTGGCGAGTAGCGGGTACGCGAGTGGCAACGAGCAATCTCTCGTATGGCGTGAGATCGACGCCGCATTCGAGAGTCGTATAGTGACAGGCGCGGTGATAAACTCTAATCACATCGAGCCGCGACAGTTTTTGGAAGACGCTGGCAATATAGTGTTCGAGCGAGTGCGAGACGTTGTAGAAAGACACGGTAGTGTAAAAGTGAACACAGCGTTCAATGGCGACTTCGCGACAAAGGATAAACGTGCTAACAAGAGTATAATTACAACGAACAGCGAGATATATAGATGCACCGATATACGCGAGTGGTACGAACGGCACGTCGTCGAGCCTATCTTGACATCGCTCGAAGAGTTTCAGGAACGTGACAGTGGGTGGGCGCTGTCGCGAATCCTTAACTTGACTGTTAACGTGAACAAACTAAATCCTATGCATGCGGGATGCCATATCGAAGTGCCGCGGGAAATTGTGATGAAACGAGCGGTGATCAGTGTGCGTACGACGGACAATGCGTGCTTCGCGTGGTCGGTGATCGCCGCTCTATATCCGGCTGAAAAGTATACGGAGCGAGAATCGTCGTATCCACATTACACTGCAGTGTTAAATCTCACAAACATTGAGTTTCCGATGACATTAAAAGACATTTCAAAATTCGAACGTTTAAACGCTGTGTCAATCAACGTGTACGGCATCGAGAATAAGCAGATCCTTTCTCTACGACTCACAGGCGACAAGAAGAAGAAGCACGTCAATCTTCTGTACCTGCAAAATCCACGCGACGACGGCGTAGGCCACTTTGCGTAGATAAAGAACCTGTCGCACCTCGTGAGATCGCAACTTACTGGGAAAAAGGTTAAGAAATATTTCTGCGATCGGTAAGTATTATAAGAAAAGTGAACATAATAAGAAAAATAAAAAACAATATGTAAAAAATAATTTCTCTATTTACAGATGTCTTCACTATTTTGGATCGAGCCAAAAATTGCAGACGCACGAAGTGGACTACCAAAAACTGAACGACTGCTCCATCCGCCTGCCGAGCGAGAACGATAGATGACTCGAATTCAGCAACCACCGCAACCAGGAACGAGTGCCGTTCGTAGTGTACGCTGACCTGGAGTGCGTCCTGCGGAAAACGGAGCCTGACAAGGTAAACGTGCCAACGTCGTACGCGTATCAGCGGCATGAAGCGTTTAGTATAGGATACTACGTGCACTGCTCGTACGACAATTCATTGTCATCGTATCAGTTCCGTCGCGACGAAAACTGTATAGCGTGGTTCGCGCGACAGCTCAACGATTTGGCGCATCGCGTAAAAGATATCATATCCGCCAACGTGCCCATGGAAACGTTATCCAAGTAGCAATGGGAGGCGTACCGCAGCGCGACGCATTGTCATATTTGCGAGAAACTGTTCGCGCCGGACGATACGCTGGTCCGCGATCATTGCCACTTAATCGGTAGATACCGCGGTCCAGCACATACAAATTGTAATCTTAATTATAAAAATTCGTATAATATTCCAGTTGTATTTCACAACTTGTCGGGGTACTACGCGCACTTATAATTAAAGAAATAGCTACCGCGTACGACGGACATGCGGATATACTTCCTATGACAAAAGAAAAATATATTTCATTCACGAAACATGTCGATAGCACCAAAGATAAAAATGAAAAAAATTTTCAAAAAAATTGCGTAAAATTAAGGGTTATTGATTCCTATAAGTTTCTAAATGCAAGTCTCGATAAATTGGTGTCGTATCTCGACAAAGATAAATTAAAAATTGTACGTTCCGAATTTTCAACTTTGTCAGATGAAAAGTGTGAATTGGTAACTCGTATATAAAGGTATCTTTCCGTACGAATACATTGACTGCGATGAAAAATTGCAGAACACGCGCTTACCATCGCGAGAATTATTTTTCAGTTCATTGACGGGTGATACAGTATCCGAGAGCGATTACGCTCACGCCGTGAACGTATGGCAGCGATTCTCCATTCGAACGCTCGGCGAGTACAGCGATCTATACTTGAAAACCGATGTATTGTTATTAGCCGACATTTTCGAAAATTTCCGCAATAGTTGTGTCGCGAGTTACGGTCTCGATCCCTCGCATTATTATACACTGCCAGGTTTCACGTGGGACGCAATGCTAAAACATACGCGCGTAAGATTTGAGTTGCTCACCGACATCGATATGGTCATGTTTATCGAGCGCGGTATACGCGGTGGCCTCAGTCAATGTTCCGGCAGATACGCGCAGGCTAATAACAAGTATATGCGTTCGTACTCATCGAAACCGTCGTCGTACCTTATGTACTATGATGTGAATAATCAGTATGGATGGGCGATGTGTCAACCATTGCCGTACGCCGAATTTCGATGGGTCGAAGACGCCGCAAACTTTGACGTGAGCGCGATCGCTCCGGATTCGCCTACCGGTTATATTCTCGAGATCAATCTCGAGTATCCACAGCGTCTGCACGACCGACACACTGACCTACCGTTCTGTCCGATGCGCGATAAGCCACCCGGCAAGCGCGAGAATAAACTTCTAGCGACGCTGTATGATAAGCAGCGTTACGTCATCCACTACCGCAACTTGCAGCAATGTACTCGTCACGGTCTTCGCGTAACAAAGATCCACCGGGTATTACAATTCGCTCAATTCGCCTGGCTCCGCGATTACATTGAACTTAATACACAATATAGAACGCGCGCGAAAAACGATTTCGAAAAAAATTTGTATAAATTAATGAACAACGCGGTATTCGGCAAAACTATGGAGAATGTTCGAAATCACTTTGACGTAAAATTATTAACAAAACGGGCGATACGGCGCGGAGGCAATGATCGCGAAACCGAATTTCCGCAGCGTCTTTGCGGAAAATTTGATCGCCGTCGAACTGCGCAAACGCGAAGTGAAGTTCGACAAGCCGATTTACGTGGGTATGTGTATACTCGACATATCGAAAGTCTGCTTGTACGAATTTCACTACGAGTACATGTCACCGATGTTTCAAGACAAATGTAAGATCATGTACACGGACACGGACAGTCTTATATACCGTATAGAATGCGAGGACGTTCACGAGATTATGAAACGCGATATCGCTAGATTCGACACGAGCGATTATCCGGCGGACAACGCGTACAGTATGCCTCTCGCGAACAAAAAAGTACCCGGCCTGATGAAGGATGAGAACAACGGTGCATTAATGACCGAATTCGTTGGACTCAGAGCGAAGATGTATGCGGTGAGGGTGGACGGCAAGAAGGACACTAAAAAGGTTAAACGTGTAAAGAGTAACGTCGAACGATAATGTTCAACGATTACACGCGGTGTTTGAACGAAGAGATCGAAATGACTCGCCGGCAATCGTGTATACGCTCTAAATTACACGAGGTATACACGATATCCGAATCGAAAATCGCTGAGTCCATACGACGACAAACGATACGTTGTACCTGACTCGACAGAGATGTTACCATGGGGACATTGGCGGATACCTTTGTAATATATGCTTTTTTCATACAGGGTATATGTATACAGGGTATATGTATACAGGGTATATGTATTACTATTATTTTTTACTACTATTATTATTTTCATTATTATGCTTCATGTATTACTATTGTGTATTATCTTAAGTTTCACTTTATGTATGTTTTTTACATTTATATATGTATTACTATTATGTATTATCATTATTTTAAGTTTCACTTTATGTATGTTTTTTTACATTTATATATGTATTACTATTATACTTTTGCAGTACCAATTATTATTATATATATTACTATTATTTTTCATTTCATGTATCGTACATTTATAAGTATTTTATATATACTTCAAACGAAGATGAATGGGGAGTAATAAAAAAAAACGTTTATATACTTATATTGATATATTTTTTATTTGTATAAAAGAAAAAATACACGAATCAAAATTGTATCAAACGACATTGTTTTTGTGTATCCACGAATTGTGCGATCCATCGAATCCCAACCACTTGACGTACACCCTGTCTCCTTTCCTGCGTAGTACTTTCTCCACGAGATACACATCCGGATGAGTAGCGCGATGCAACTCGTGCTCGTAGAACGCTCCAGCGATGGATTTTCCACGATAGTCCTCGAGTAGACAGGTTACGGGATTGGTACATTGCACTTTAACGATCGTAAACACCTCGGTGGTCCAATTTGGCGTGTAACCCTTCTCAAAAACCGTCTTGTACTTGCTCACGAGTACCAAATCGCCAACTTTGAATTTTGCCGGACCAGCGATTTTTATCGCGCTGTACACCGTGTCCAAGAGTCTTTCGGCGATCGCGGGAGCAACGACTGATCACGATACGGTATCGCGAACTCGTTAAATCCTTTTCTGTATCTCCCATCTTTAAGCGCACTGTCTTTGTTTATCACTATGAATCCATATTTTTGTTGCCAACAGTCGCGACACAACGCACAAAATTCGTTGTACGACATGTCGGTATTCACGTGATCGTTGTAAACGTGTTCCAAGTTGGTACCGTCCTGTTTGAACAGGATCAGCAGGTTCGCGTTGTCGCGTAGCAGATGTTTAGGTATCCTCGCGTACGTTTGACAGAGATAGAAGCAGTCGACGTTGGCGTAACGGCCCATGGAGAAGTATTCTCTCACAGCATCCTGCTTGTCGCATGCCACGTCATCAAAGATAAAAATAGAATTTGGACGCGCCTCGCTCGGCGGAACGACGTCGCTGTTGTTGGGGAACGTAAAATAGCCGATTTCGTCGATAGACGTAAATAAATCTTCGAGATATCGATATTTTGGCTGCTGCAGCGATTTCGAGTAGACGTACACGTTCTCGAAACGTACGCCGTTCGGGCTCTCGAGCAAGCTTACGAGAACGTTGGTTTTACCGCAATTCGACGGGCCGCAAATGATCGCGCGTATAGTGCTCGGCAGCATTTCGCCGTGCTTGCGCCTCTCATCCGCGCCGCCTCCCATCATTCGCAATTTCGCGTCACAATTTGTGACGCGTATCGTCAGCGGTTGCCGCACGAATTTCATGCTCGCACTAAAGACTACGCGCCCTCGAACGACTATTTAAAGGCGCGCAAACCCGCGAATCGCACAGTAGCAAAATGTATCTCGCGCTGTGTCATCCTTCCGATATTCGAGACTTGAGCGCCGAGCAGTTGCAATATATACCAAAAGTCGTACTCTTACGCGTGTACGGCGACTACATTGAACACGTCTCGGATAAGCTTCCGGAACACGTGAAGGTTGATCCGGAGGTTCGAACCTATCGTCGCTGCGACGAGCACTACAATCAGCCGTGGCAGCGAACGCACATCGACGGTCCCGGACCTAAGGTAAAGGACTGTAGCGAATGTCGGCGTCGCGAGGCGATCTGCTGAATCGAGCAATAAACGCGCTTCCATTCGAGTTACATATCCCGGGCTACCAGTTTTGCGGTCCGGGCACTCGGCTGACGAAG
>NW_017300030.1:86980-89119 GCF_001594075.2 Trachymyrmex cornetzi | reverse complement strand
TCTGGGCAACGATGAAAGCCAAGACCAAGATCGGCATGGGCATGAAACCGAAGAAAACGACGAGGAAAAAGGCTACGAAAAAGCGGATACTTCCGACGGCGAAACATGGCGGCGTGTTACCGTTTCTGCCAATGCTGGGCGCGCTCAGGTCCTTGATCGGTGGAGCGGCCAGTGTAGCGAAAGCGGTGAACGACAGCAAAGCCGCGCGACGTCAGCTCGAAGAGCTGCAACGTCACGATCGCACGATGGAACAGGGCCGCGGACTGTATCTCGCTCCGTACAAATACGGACGCGGACTGTATCTCGGTCCGTACAAACGCGGACAGGGCGTAGCTGCGAAAAAAAAACCGCCAAAGAGACAATAAAAATGCCGTCTGGCGCAACTACCAATATACAATTGAACGAGCTCGCGAGACGAATGCGCATACCGTACTTTAGAGGCGTTTTCATGCGTAACGCGTTACCGACGAGCGGCGCGCGCCGAAACGAAAGCGGTATCGAAATGAATCTGGACGATGCGACAGGTCCCGGTACACACTAGAGTACGCGAAGAGGAACAATCGCGTCGTGTACTTTGACAGTTTCGTAATCTTCGACCGCCCAAGGAACTGGTGCGATATTTCAGGAGCGGTGCTACGACGATAGAGTACAATCGCACGTCGTATCAGACGTACGATCAGAGCTTCTGCGGACAGATGTGCCTGCAGTTTCTACAAACGGTCGATGCGCGCGAATTTAAAAAGCTCGACAAGGTGCTGTGAAATCTCAGTACTGGTCGAACGCTTTTTCCGTCATGTCGCTGACGCTTACGCTGAGCGGTAAGAGCACCGTCCTCGCGACGAACTACTTTCCCGCCATAGATTTGAGTGACGGCGATTACGAGCTCGGTCTGGCGATTTTTGAAACTTATAACACGATACCGAACGTGAACGAATCGAACAACAAATTTTATTTCGCCAAAGACGACGCGGAAATTACAATTCCCAAAGGTTCGTACGAAGTGCGAGACATAAATGAATTTTTGAAACGCGCGATTTTACGAAAACGTCCGCGCCGTGACGCGCTTGAAACCGCTGACGTAATGCGTGGCGACAACAATAACAACAACAACAACAGCGATGACGATGGTGGAGAATACCCGATTACGCTCCGCGCAAACTACAACACGATAAGATGCGAGATTAGATGTGCATACAGAATAAACTTTGACAGGTCCAACAGCATTGGATCGCTGCTGGAATTCTCGTCGAAACGTATACTGCGGCCGCGAAGATGGCACGAATCGGACATGTCGATCGACATAATGAACGTAAACGTTATCCGCGTAGAATGTAACGTGACCGCGGGCGCGTACAGCAACGGCAAAAACGTGCACACGATACACGAATTTTCACCGAGTGTGCCGCCAGGATGTAAGATATCGGAACGACCGGCGCAGATCATTTACCTGCCGATCATCGCACGGAGCATTACGGATCTAACGGTACGTCGACCAGAACGGACGATTGCTTGATTTTCGAGGAGAAGAGATCACCGTTAGATTACACGTACGACGGCGACAGTGATAACGCGAGCGTGAGATGCTCGTGCTGAACGGAACAGAGCGCACGCAGAGAGATAACGCATTCTTTATAAGGCCGGGGACGTCACAGCTCGATAACACTCGCTCATCCAGCTGCATCGGGAAGAAGAAGCTCAGCGCGTCGAACGTTACATTTTTAAAGTCTTTGGGATTCGCGGTGCGCAACATTTGAGATGACTGATATCCTAAACATTAAAGATGAGCCGATCTTCGACGATCGCATCGTCAAGATTGAGACTCACACGTACAATCCGTTCGCCAACACAACGTTCGGGTACAGCGATGAGATAAGAATACCAATACAGCAACAGGATCTGCATACACTGCCGTACGAAAGCTTTCTATACGTCGAGGGAAAACGGACGAAGAACAGAGCGGTCGAGGATGCTAACGTGGCATTGGGAAATAATTGCGTCGCGTTCATATTCGATGAGATTCGATATGAACTCAACGGTGTGGAGATTGACCGTAACAGAAACGTTGGCATAACTAGCACGCTCAAAAACTATGTAACGGTGTCGTCCGACAGAAGCGTGATTCTGCGGAATGCCGGCTGG
>NW_017300030.1:84460-86784 GCF_001594075.2 Trachymyrmex cornetzi | reverse complement strand
CGCACGTATTATTGAGCGAGATAAATAAGCTGGCGATGCTCCGCGCTCTGGAGAGCGGACGATATCTGAGCATGGCTTTTCGCTCGTGGGATCTGTACAAGTTTCCACTCTTGCAGAGCACAATCAAGCATTCGTGGGCCATTAAGACGGCTACTCAGCTCGAGAAGCCGCGCTACGTCATCTTCGCTTTGCAAACAGGTCGAAAAAACATCATGTCCGAGGATATAAGTCGTTTCGACGACTGCAAGTTAACCAACGCGAAACTCTACCTGAACTCGGAATGTTATCCGTACGATGACTTGAATCTGGATTTCGAGAAAAACAGATGTGCGATTCTGTACGACTTGTACGCACGTTTCTGCAAGGGCTATTACGGATACGAGTATCTCGAGCCGAGTCTCACCTTTACGACTTTTTTACGTCATGGCCCGTGCGTGATCATCGATTGCTCTCGACAGAATGAATCGGTCAAGAGTGGCACCGTGGACGTGCGATTAGACTTTGAATGTAAGGAGAACGTGCCTGCGAATACAACAGCCTATTGTCTCATCATACACGATCGCGTGGTTCGGTATAATCCATTGACCAACGTTGTGCGCAAAATCACCTAAGCGCATCCTCCGACATAATATAAAATCTACGATACGCCGTAATCGATCGCAGTTTTCTCGACAACATGCTCGTGCCAACGTTCGTGGATCTGCAAGGATTTATCGTTAACAAGAAATTTATCGTGAAGGAAGTGGCTGTGCTGAAACAGGGGGCCGTTCTCACGCATTACATTTTTATGAGTCCCGTGCCATGGAAATTTTTGACAAGATCCGACAGGTCTTGCGCTTCCTGGTTGAGTGCTTATCACCATGAATTGCGATGGGAGGACGGGATGATCCCGTACAGCGAGGCGAAACGCTTGATCACTGCGGCTGTATTTGAAAATGATGCTATCGTGTACGTCAAGGGACGCGAGAAACGAACGTGGCTATGGAACTTGCTTCTGGACGATGAACGAGAACGCATGCACATCGAGATCTTGGACGCAGTGTGCGAAGACATGAAATCGTTGACTACTCTGGATGTTGCTAATACTATGCGATGCGAACAACATGTTAAGAATTGCGCGTTACAAAATGTATTTAAAATATATAACTGGTGGTTGCAAAAGAATTTTTAAATAAAAAAACGTTAACGTATTGATTATGTATTTCTTTTTTCCCTTCCTTTGTAATACATGTATAAACGTATGAACGTGTGTATGTATGTATGTATGTATGTATGTATGTATGTATGTATTCTATGTATGTACGAACATGCATGTACGAACGTGCATGTACGAATGTGTACGTACGAACGTGTACGTATAAACGTGTATATATAAACGTGTACGTATAAACGTGTATGTATGTATTAACGTGTATGTACGAACGTGTACGTATGAACGTGTATGTATGAACGTGTACGTATAAACGTGTACGTACAAACGTGTATGTATAAATGTGTATGTATAACCGTATACGTATGAACGTGTACGTATAAACGTGTACGTATAAACGTGTATGTACGAACGTATACGTATGAACGTGTACGTATCAACGTGTATGTACGAACGTGTACGTACGAACGTGTACGTACGAACGTGTACAAACGTGTACGTACAAACGTGTACGAACGTGTACGTACGAACGTGTACGTACAAACGTGTACGTATGTATATGCAATGTATATAGGTAGTGTATA
Source organism: Trachymyrmex cornetzi (assembly GCF_001594075.2). Taxonomy (NCBI): domain Eukaryota; kingdom Metazoa; phylum Arthropoda; class Insecta; order Hymenoptera; family Formicidae; genus Trachymyrmex; species Trachymyrmex cornetzi. The sequence goes on along the minus strand of NW_017300030.1, from coordinate 85,050 downwards.
AGGCTTTTTTCGTTCAATCGTAAACTTCGATTACGAGCGTTAAGATATGGATCGAATAAGAGACTACATCGAAAATCGGTCGAGCGAAAGGGGTACCGTCTCTTGCCGCAAGGTCCGCCAAGTCCACCACCGAAGAAGGAGGAGGAAGCGAGATATTGGGAATGCCCTGTGGAAAAAACATCAAAGTCGGCATCGAAAGAAGAAACGAGATATTGGGAATATCTTGGGGAAAAAACATCAAAATCGGCATCGAAGGGAGAAACGAAATATTGGGAATATCCTGGGGAAAAAGCATCAAAATCGACTCGAAGGAAGAAACGAGATATTGGGAATATCCTGGGGAAAAAGCATCATCGTCATCATCGTCATCATCGAAATATAAACCATAAACATTGATAAACTCGCGAACAAAGAAAATACGTAGAAAAAAAACGCGATAAAAAACGTGTCGCGACACGTTCGCAATTCTTGGAAAAAAGGGAGGAGGTTACCCCCTCTTCGATTCTATAAGTTTTATCATATACGCCGCAATTTACGCGGGTACGATCCAGTGGTGCACATTTGGCTCCCCGGCAACACGAGAATCATCC
>NW_017300030.1:80968-83111 GCF_001594075.2 Trachymyrmex cornetzi | reverse complement strand
CCCCGCGCGCCTACCCCCGCGCCCCGCACTCCCCTCTAGCCCCATGGGTTCGAATCCCCCTGGTATTACTACTTCCCTATAATCGAGAATGGATTGAAATGGATTCATTTGCGATTCAAATACACATGTGCGTATTTCTGAATATCTGAACATTAAAATGAATCCTTTTCAATATAAATTGTATAGAAGTTATATCAGGTCAATTAAACGAGAATGTAATGTGTTGTGTCTGTTCTTGTACACATAAATTAAGAAATGCAATAGCATCTTGTACAAAATATATATTATGAAGAATTATAATAATATATTCTTGAATATTTCTGAAAATATTAATATAACATGATGTTTATTTTTAAACAAAATAGTGTCATTTACATATATCTTATGTACACATAAAAAGTACACATACTTATATTTATATATTCTACCTATTAATTTAATATACATATATAAAAATTCTTTATATATTGAGAAGTAGAGTTTAAGCATCACATAATTAAATAGATTCTGGTTTAATAGTTTTTGATAGTTTGCATTGTCCAATATTGGAGATTATTCCATTATTTTCTATAGGTAATTCAAATGTTACATTTCTAATATTATATTTCAAATGTTTGAGTATACGTGCATGTGCACCATCCAGATGAATGATCTGTTAATATATACAGGGTGTCCCATTTTAAATAACGGATAGGAATACCTCGGATGGTAAGCATTTGGAGGAAATTTGTTTATACAAAAGTTGTAGGGTACAGACAAGGCTAACTTATGGTGACCTTGACCTTGACCTTGACGATGACCTTCAAGGTCATTTCAATATCAAGTCAATTTTTTCAAATGGAACCCCTTATTTTTTAACCCGGAAGTGGAAAGAGCGGAAGATTTTACGTCCGAATATGACCTTGACCTTGACCTTCACCGCTACCTTCAAGTGCTCCTTCACCGCTCCATGGTGAGGTTCTATAGTTCTTTTCGGTTTGTGTCCGTTAGTTTGGACCTCCTTGTCGGCCAGCATTTAGCATGATTGAACCTGAGCTCATATAGCCCGAGCGGATCGTAAGCCACAACACCCACACCACGAGAAGGTGGACACATGGGGGCCCCCAGCCAGTTAAGGCAAGATAGAGGAGTCACCCAGCCAGTTAAGGCAAGATAGAGGAGTCACGCAGCCAGTTAAGGCAAGATAGAGCAATCACCCAGCCAATTAAGGCAAGCTCGAGTATCACCTAGTTATCAACCTCAAGATTTAATGTCTGACCTCATGTTAAAGCCCACTCCATAAGCAAATTTATCTAACTAAATGTTCAAATAATTGACCGTTATTGTCAAGGCATAACTGAATGCGATTTTGAAAATTTCTAATGGTTGCAAGAAGAACATTTCTTGGAATGTTGCGACATGCGTTTGTTATGCGTTCCATCATATTTTGTCTTCTGGTGGGTGCTTCAGAGTAGATAATATTTTTCAGATAGCCCCACAAAAAGAAGTCCAAATTAGACAAATCCGGAGATCTCGGACTCCACTCTATAAATCCAACACGTCCTATCCATTGATTCGTGAATCTGATATTTAAATAGTCACGAATTATCCTGGTATAATAAGGAGGTGCACCATTTTGCTGAAACCACATGTGGACTCTCGTGTGTAGATCAACATTTTCGAGCAATTTCGGTAAATCATTTATTAAAAATTGTAAATAGTTGTGACTATATTTACATTTTCGTCGAAGAAATAAGGTCCAATCAAATTTCTATTGACAATACCGCACCATACGATCAAACTCCAACGTTGTTGATGATTCACTTCACGATGCCAATGAGGATTTTCTACAGACCAATAATGGCAAATGTGCCTGTTAAGTTGACCAGTATTATGAAAAGTGGCTTCATCACTAAATAAGACGTAATGAAAAAATTCCAGATCTTGTTGTATCATTATTTGTGCCCATCTACAAAGCAGACGCCTTCTTTCGAAGTCTCCGGCTTGCAATTGTTGTGTCAAAGTTATATGGTAAGGGTGCAGTCTATGAACTTTCAATATTCGATACACCGTGGATTTTGGAAAATCTAATTGTCTTCCAATTTCTCGTGTACTAATATGAGGATTGTTTGCTATCATACCTAACACTGCAAGCACTTGTGGA
>NW_017300030.1:78517-80691 GCF_001594075.2 Trachymyrmex cornetzi | reverse complement strand
AAAACTAAAAAAGGGTGTGTCAAGTACTTGAACAATTAATGCAGAGGCAGGTTTAAAGATTATTTAACTAAATGAACTTTATCGTTTAGTTTATTACAAAAAATTATTTTTCAAGCATATTATAAGCAACAATATACCAATAAAAAGAAATAAATTAATGTAGCTACGGAATTTATTGTGTAATGGTTTAAAAATATTTGATAAAGAATTTTATGAAATTAATCAAGTATTATTTCTTAAAACATAGGACAGAGTGCCCCAAGATGGATACTGTTTTGATTTAATGCTCCAGAAGCCACATCGTATAAGATGTAGTGATGCCGTTCGAGACGACAATTTCTCGTATCGTCCTGCCGTGTCTCGTCTCGCGCAACTCGAGACGAGAACCGCAATCTCGCCTCTCAAAGCACCGCGTACCGTCTCGTCTCATCTCGAAAGTCTCGACTACCACAGTGGTGTAAAAATTAGTTTTTACAGTCATAAATCCCTACAGCCCTCAATTCGGGAAACGAAGCGTCCGGACGCCCGGAGGTCAGGACCCCTAACATCTGGAGGCCGGGCGTCGGAGCATCGCACAGTGGTTTAAAACTGGATTTTATCATTCAAAAATACTTAACTCCCATCTTTTTCGATCTTTTTCGATCTTCTTCAGAGAACCTTACTCAGTTGATCATTAATAAGCATAATTTATATTAAATTACCGAAGTCGTTTAAAAGTACGTAAAATCTTCCGCGCTTTCCACTTCCGGGGTAAAAAACAAGGGGTTCCGTTAAAAAAAAATCGACTTGACCTTAAAATGATCTTGAAGGTCGAGGTCAAGGTCAATGTCAAGGTCACATGCGGACGTGAAATCTTCCTCTGTTTCCATTTCCGTAAAAAATGAGGGGTTTCATTTAAAAAATCGACTTGATATTAAAATGACCTTGAAGGTAGCAGTGAAGGTCAAGGTCAAGATCATATTCGGACGTAAAATCTTCCGCTCTTTCCACTTTCGGGTTAAAAAATAAGGGGTTCCGTTTGAAAAAATTGACTTGATATTGAAATGACCTTGAAGGTCATCGTCAAGGTCAAGGTCAAGGTCACCATAAGTTAGCCTTGTCTGTACCCTACAACTTTTGTATAAACAAATTTCCTCCAAAATGCTTACCATGCGAGATATTCCTATCCGTTATTTAAAATGGGACACCCTGTATATTTTATTGCAAAAAATATAATGTGTACTTTTTATGTGTATATAAGATATATAGGAATGACATTATTTTGTTTAAAAAATAAACACCATGTTATATGATTATTTTCAGAAATATTCAAGCATATGTTATTATAATTTTTTATAATATATTTGATACAAGATGTTATCACATTTCTTAATTTATATGTACAAGAACAGATAATAACAATAATAATGACAAAACTGTAATAACATATAATAACAATTTTTTAATATAAAATTAATGAATATAATAACACATTACGTTTTGTAATAAAATACGTATGTTAACCATTGCCATTATTTAAGCGAAATTTTAATAATTTGTTCATTTTGTTTCTACCAATAAAGTGTGAATCTATCTTGTCTATAACCGACTATTTCTCTGTAAGAATGATATATTTACTACAATAATAATATTTAATAATAACAATATATGATCCGAGTAAACAGGCTGTGCACAATTTCGGAACATTTACATAGCATAGAGTAACTGTCCCTATTAATGTGCCTTTTAGCCAACTTGCTTATTACTGAATTAATTATTAAATATTGTAGCTTTAATTTTATCTGCTTGCAATCAATATCGATTTTTCAACTATTTCTTTTTCTTCTAATATTTCTTTAATTTAAAAAATGTTAATACTTTATAATGTTTTTGACAAAAATAAAAAACATGTTTTTGTCCCTATTAGTGAGTCCTCCAAGCGACGATGGCCCTATTAATGTGCCCCCAATTTGTGTACCTATCTACATTTGATTCATTTTAACGTATAGTTACTAAAACAGGTAATAAATTTAAGCTAATTGTTTAGGTTAATATTACATAAATCATTATTTCAATTATATTTATTTCAATGTACACTTATAACACAACGTCTTCAACTCCAATACAGGGCACATTAATAGGGACAAGCTTAAAATCTTGCAGTACGTATTTGTTACGTCCGGTGGACTCCACGA
>NW_017300030.1:77231-77536 GCF_001594075.2 Trachymyrmex cornetzi | reverse complement strand
GAGTTTTCGGGGAAACCGCTCCCGCTCTTACCGAGGTTGGCGCCGAAGTCGGGCCTACCTCGAGAACTCCTGGACGTAGCGTTCTAGGAGTACCTTAAAGACATCTCTAGAGTCGAGGATGCACTCCAACCTACTCACCACCACCACCAGCTCTGCCGGCCGCTCCACCTCAACAACAAAATATAGAAAACATAGAGGCAATACCTCCTTCACCTCCCCGCGATCTCCGTCACCCGCGTTCTCAGATGCTCTGACGGACCACATTTTCCCGGATACCCCACCGCACACTCCTGACTCCTTCCTCC
>NW_017300030.1:66761-76317 GCF_001594075.2 Trachymyrmex cornetzi | reverse complement strand
TACCTGCGAGATAAAGTCTAAACGTCCTTCCATACCCTCTATAACTCCATCCTTGTCTCTCCCATTTAAGCGCATTTCCAAGGGCTTGGACGTAACATATTATTGGATTCACATAAATTCCTCATATCTTTTGAAAAATATTTAAAATACTTTAATACTCAAAAAATAAAATATTATCGTCGGTATCGTATGCATTAACAATTTGACTTGACAAAAAAAAATATTTTTTCTTATTTATTCGTGCTAGTTATCTTTATGACTTATCGAAATACAAAAGCACACTAATAAGAACAGGCACAGTAATTGGGACAGTTACCCTAGTGTATGTAAATGTTACAGAACAGCACAACGCACCAAAAACGTAGCAGATATATCATTGACGTAAAATGGCTATAACTGTTACGTATGGCCGTACTGTCACTATTTCGATGCATAGTTAATATAACATTTACGTAATTTGAATAACATAAATTTTCATTCTCTGAAAACGTAAATGTTACGTAATTGTGATAATGTTACGTTATATATATATTAGGTATACAACTTTGCTTCCGCCGTTTTTTTCCGAAATTCGAGGCCTTATTGTAAAAAACTGGTTATACATTTATGATTCAAAATATTGTCCATCGCTGGCCACTACTTTCTCCCATCTTTCGGGCAGCGTACGAATCCCGCGTCGAAAAAACTGGTCATCCTTTGAGAGAGGCGATCCACGAATCGATGCAATTTTTTACTTCTTCATAAGACCGGAAGTGCTGGTCAGCCAGGCCATGTGCCATTGATCGAAACAAGTGATAGTCAGAGGGAGCAACGTCTGGAGAATACGGCGGGTGGGGTAGGACTTCCCACTTCAACGTTTCCAAGTATGTCTTGATCACTTTCGCAATATGGGGTCGAGCATTGTCATGCTGCAAAATCACTTTATCGTGTCTCTCGTTATATTGCGGCCGTTTGTCTTTCAATGCTCGGCTCAAACGCATCAATTGCGTTCGATACCGATCGCCTGAGATTGTTTCTGTTGGATTTAACAGCTCATAATACACTACGCCGAGCTGGTCCCACCAAATACAGAGCATGACCTTGGAGCCGTGAATATTCGGTTTGGCCGTTGACGTGGAAGCATGGCCGGGAACTTCCCATGATTTTCTGCGCTTGGGGTTATCGTAATGAACCCATTTTTCGTCCCCAGTCACAATGCGATGCAGAAATCCCTTCCGTCTTTACCTTTCAAGCAGCTGTTCACAAACAAACAAACGCCGTTCAACATCTCTCGGCTTCAACTCGTACGGTACCCAATTTCCTTGCTTCTGAATCATTCCCATGGCTTTGAGGCGTTTTAAAATGACTTGTTAAGTCACTCCCAATGATCGTGCCAATTCTTTTTGATTTGACACGAGTCTTGATCAAGTAATGCCTCCAATTCTGCATCTTCGAAAATCTTCTCTCTTCCACCGCTATGCCGGTCTTCGACGTCAAAATCACCGTTCTTGAAGCGTTGAAACCACTCACGACACGTTCTTTCACTAATAGCGGCCTCACCATAAGTATTTGAGAGTATTCGATGAGACTCAGCCGCAGATTTCTTCATATTGAAGCAGAAAATTAAAACCTCCCGCAAATGATGAGAATTTGGCTCGTAAACTGACATTTTCAATCGAGAATAACTTTACGATGCAGACACAAATCGATTAATGTTTCTATGGGGTTATGTTGACAGATGCCCAAGTTTATTGTATGACGTCTATGATCTATTTATTTCGATCACCACTCACCGCTAAAGCCATCTATAGGAAAACGGCGGAAGCAAAGTTGTACACCTAATATAAATGTTACGTGTACGTTTCTTTCATTTACCGACTTTGTTACGCGAAATATAATTAAAATATGCTGACATTTTGATCTGAAAATGACGTAACTCTTACAGAACAGTGGAATATAGTTCCGTAATGATTACGTAAATGTTACGGAATGATGTTTATTGGGATAATAATATTTTGTTTGATGATTTTTTGTTCAATGGATCTTTCATAAAAATTGTCCCCATTATCCAAATATCGCATAAAATCTCTATTATATAAAAGTAATACATACGATATTTGGATAATTGGGACAATTTATATGAAAAATCCATTGAACAAAAAATCATCAAACAAAATATTATTATCATTTTTTTAGAGAAACTTTAATTTTTTTTTAAATTTAATCATTACTTTGGTTAGAATAGGTATAAATTAATAAACATGATGACTCGAAGAATAAAATGAGTGGTAACGCGACCTTCCATAGAAGTAGTTTTAGAATATTAGTTTTGTTTAGGAAACAGTATTTGGTTACAAAATTAATAAAAAAGTAAAACATTTTAAAATATATGCAAATAAATGTATATACATTCACACAACATCTATATATAAGCTGCTCAGTACTAAAAATCTCAGTATTAAAAATAGTACACGTAATATAAACTATAGATTAATAATAGAGTTACAATCGATTATGAAATAATTATTTTGGTACGAAAACCTCAAAAAAGAGGTCGCGAATAATTAATATTCGTAGAAGGCCACATTAGCAAAAAAATAAATTGTAATCTAACCGATGAATAAGATAAGACTGCATTGTACGAGTAGGAATTTAGAAGATTGATTTGAAAGTTTATTGTCCTCTGAAGATGGTTCTGTGAGAATCGAAACGTTTGGAATTTGTAATATATTGTAATATATAAATACATAATTATTTGTGCATCTACCAGGTATGTAAATATGAAACCGGAATTTACCAATAGATGGCCATAGCTGTCAATGTAGTTGCCGTCAGACCGCGTCATTGACGCCATTTCCTTGTTCTGACATCTAACAAAGATTTTCAACTCACAACAATACAAGTTTCATACAACAGTATAGTTTGTAATAGCGTTGAACATGTCGAATTTTGTGCCTGGAAACTACGATTTGCGGACAGCATTAATTTTCTATTACCGTTTGAAGAAAACTGCTGCAGAATCGCATCGAATGCTTGTCGAAGCTTACGGTGAGTATGCTCTTGGTAAATCACAGTGCTCTAAGTTGTTTAAAAAATTCAAAAGTGGCGATTATGACTTGAGAAACGAAGAACGTGGAAAACCACCGAAAAAGTTTGAAGACAGCGAATTGCAAGCATTGTTGGATGAGGATGACGCTCAAACTCAACAACAAATCGCGGATTAACTGAATGTGACACGAGAAGCCGTCTCCATACGTTTGAAATCCATGGGAAAGATCCAGAAGATGGGAAAATGGGTTCCACATAAACTGAATGAAAGACAACAGGAAAATCGAAAAACCACTTGCGAAATGCTGCTCGCCAGGTACGAAAGAAAGAAATTTCTCCATCGAATTGTAACTGGCGATGAAAAGTGGATATATTTTGAGAATCCTAATAAAAAATCATGGGTAACTCCAGGCGAACCATCGACATCGACTGCAAATCGCTATGGACGGAAGACAATGCTCTGTGTTTGGTGGGATCAGAAAGGTGTGATCTATTATGAACTGCTAAAACCTGGCGAAACCATTAATACTGAACGCTACCGACAACAAATGATCAATTTGAATCAAGCTTTGCGTGAAAAACGACCGAAATATCAAAAAAAGGCAACACAAAGTGATTTTACTTCATGATAATGCACCATCACACACAGCAAAACTGGTCAAGGAAACGATTGAGGCGTTTGGTTGGGAAATACTTTCGCATGCGGCTTACTCACCAGACTTGGTTCTGTCCGATTACTACTTATTTGCATCGATGGGACACGCACTTGTTCAGCAGCGCTTCACTTCTTACGAAGCTGTACGAAAGTGGCTAGATGACTGGTTTGGCTCAAAAGAGCAACAATTTTTTTGGCGTGGCATCCACTAATTGTCAGACAGGTGGGAAAAATGTATAGCTAGCGATGGGCAATACTTCGAATAAAATATTTTTTATCATTTTCATGCAATGAACGTGTATTTTCTATTAAAAAATTTCAGTTTCATATTTACATACCTGGTACATCGTGTCAGGTTCTTTGCCATTATTTTGGTATTAGCTTTATTGAAATTTATAATTCGTTGAGTCTTTGAAAGTTAAATTTTAATTCATATTTTTAAACTAATATACAAAAATTTATAAGTCGAAAAGCGCGCGCTATATTATGTTCTATATTTATAACAATTGTATAAAACATATTTCTAACAATTTAATTAAATAATTTCTTATATAATAACGTTATTAATTTTTTATTATTACTATAATTATTATAATTATATAAAACAAATAAGAAAACATACTTTAATAATCTTATAAATAATCATAAATATTCTTGTAATTTTCATACTACCAATCAAAATATTTTTTTATATTGGAAATTATATTTTTTATTGATATAAATTTATACTGGAAGTTTAAAAAATTTTATTGTTATTAAAATATATATGATGAAACATTTAAAGTGTTATAAACTACGTAATTACATATTATTTTCTAAAAACAACTATATATTTTTCCATATATCAACCGATTCATTTCATTATGCTTTGCAAGTATCAGTAAAAGTATTAATATAATGTTGATTTAGCAACGAGAGATGTTATCTATAACATATCTAATTTTTTTCTAATTTAATTGCTACTTTAAAAAATCTAGTTAATTTAATGTAAAAAATGATTTGGACAATTATATACACTTAAAATGGTATTAAAAATTTAAATATTACTAGGCCATTCCTAGGTTCACACTAAACGCCACGTTCAGGAATTACGCCCAGATAACTTTTGGGTATATTTATGCTTTAACATATGTAACGTAAACCATAGCTTAGAGTTACCTAGGCGTAATTCCTGAACGCGGCCCTAACGTACCTAAGCGAACCGTTATGTTAAAAGAGATGTAAAGCCATGCGATGCATTACCTACAAGTTTATTACAACAGTTATTATATATTACATGTTAAACTTAATTCCTGTCGCTCGCTACTAGAGGGTTCTGGCTCCAACGCTGGCGAGTTTCGACGATGAAGTCATATGTCTTTTGTAGTTTAGACATCGCTGAAAGTGATTCAATCCTCACAGGTTAGATTTCTCGACGTCAAAGAGATTTTCCAATCGATTGAAAATGAATCGCGATAAGCTGTTTTTCCGACATGTGCTTCTTCACTACTTCAACCTCAAGAAAACCGCAACTGAAGCGCATCGCTTATTATCCGAAGTGTATGGTGATGAAACTCCATCGGAAAGAGCATGTAGAGTTTGGTTTGAACGCTTCCGAAACGGTGATTTTGATGTGAGAGACAAAGAACGTCCAGGACAGCCGAAAAAATTTGAAGATGTCGAGCTGCAAGAATTGCTTAATAAGAATCCAGCTCAAACGCTTTTAGAGTTGTCGAAACAGTTAAATATTACTCCAAAGGTCGATTGAGTGATGAATTGATGCAAAAAAGATCATCCGTAGCTAACAATCGACGCAAAGTCATTTTGTTGCATGATAACGCTCGACCGCATGTCGCGAAAAGCGTGAAGCAGGCACTTCTAGAGCTTGAATGGGAAGTTCTCCCGCATCCAGCGTACTCTCCAGACTTGGCACCGTCGGATTATCATCTCTTCCGATCGATGCAACACGCACTTACGGACACACACTTCTCCAATCACAACGAAGTCCAAAAATGATTGGATGAATGGATCGCCTCGAAAGACACCGTGTTCTTATACCGTCGTGGGATTGCCCTGTTGCCAGAGAGATGGGAAAAAGTAGTAGAAAATGGAGGAAATTACTTTGATTAAGGTATTCATTCATCTTCCCTTCGAAACAAATTAATTTTGGAGAGACGAAAAAACGGCAGGAAGTTTAACACCTAATGTATATGGATACGTACACACATATGTTGATTTAGCAACATGTGTGTGTATAAAATTTGATAATTAAAATACTTCTTTACAAAAAAGCATAAATTATTAAAACCTAACCTAACTAACAATACACAAGATAAGCTGCGTTTGTTGTGGGTACATACGCATATTATATTGACGATATCGAATAGATATACTACAAGATATATATATATATAATTTTCATGATGTCGTATGTGTTAGAAGTTATTAATTTATTTGTCGCCCAGTATTCGGATTAGATTGCAACAAATACGACTTTATTAGCTTTTGCTAAATACAAGAGAAAAATTATAATAGATAAATTGTTTAACAGAGTTTAGCTTATCGTTCAGTGTATAAAATTATCAATTATTAAAGACCAATTTAACGAATAGAAAACATATATCAGAACAAATAGTTTAGAAACATACAAAGCATTCAAATAAATATTTAATTGTCTTATTATATAAACTTATCTGTATCAGTTTTACATTATTGCAAGGCCTTACAATCGCTCAATAAACTCTCACACATCCATCCTAGATCATGGTCCCAGAGGAAAAGGCAAAAGAAGGGGCTGAGCAACAACGATGTTCAATTTTAAAAGCTGACTATCGTTTAATAGTGCCATCTAGTTAATCATACTAACTCGTGAATCAGCCTGATGGAAATTACAACTTTTCAACAGTATGAACTAAACGAGGCGAGCATACGAACATCAATAGTAAGTATAATATATCGCAGTACCTCGAATAGTCTCAGTATATCCACAATATACTTTGTGGATATACCTACGAACGTTCTTAGAATGTATTTGTGCTATCTGGGACCCTGCATATAAAATTTTCAATTAAGTATAAAATATAACAATTATATAAAATTATATATATATAAAATTACATATAAAATTATATATAATACAAAATATATTGATTATAGTTCTTTTTCTGTATTTTTTTATTTATATCACAAATTGTATTTCAAATTACATTCAGTAATAATAAAAGAATTATTTTTAATAATAGTTGCGAATACATTGTGCTGCAACATTGCTACAACATTACAGCGCAATCTTGCTGAAGGCGGACATTTTTATGATGCTATGACATTGCAACAATGTTGCAAATATATTGCGCAATCTGTTTACAATATTACAATATTGCAATCTGAATGAGATATATTTGCAATCATTTTGCAATCTTTCTGTGCTGTATGGGAAGTGGTATCGACGACTTTCTTCTAACATCAAAATAACTCCAAAATTATCATTAAAAGTTATTTTAATGTTAAATAGAAGCGTAAATGATTAAAAAATGTAACTTGGTGTTCTGTTGGGTGATGATTGCGTATCAAACGCGTTCTCGCTCGTAAAGTAACTTGAAAGACTGATCGGCTAAATGATTCAAATGCGACTTTACGACTTCAACATGGCGTTTTTCATGATTTGGAACTTATCGACGTTACGATTCTCGAAGTATCGCATCAAAGCAATTAACTTCGGTTAACTTCACAATAATCAGATCTGTTTTCTATATTCTATAAAATACTTTCAGATTCGTTCTCTACATTTTCTATATATTTACAACGTACACAACTAAAACGAACTTATACATTCAATGCAAAAATAAAATTCGATGTCGTAACTGATTCGAATTCTATCGAAATATGATATTGCGAGTTTTTTATGGTTTCTTTTCGATGATTTCCCTGCTGCAAATTGCCATGGGTTTTTTCATGGGTTCCTATAGATGACTATAAGATTCTGTAGGAGCTTGCGTAGTTATCTATAGGTATACGTAGGACATCCATAGGAATGCAATAGGTTAGTATAGGTACCCACAGGAATGTGGACAGATGCCTCCATGAGAACTAAAAGGATGTATAGGATATCAGTTTGACGTATAGTAACATGTAGGCGTACGTAATGTACAGTGGGGAGGTACCCCATGGGGACTGAAAGTGCCTATAAGCTACCACAGGATAATGATGTATACACATCTCTGTCCTATATGCACCTACATGTTCCTATACGTCAAGATGCAATATCCCATAGGCCTTTAATTCCCATGGGCATCTCTCCCGCATTCCTATGAGTACCTATAGGCCTGTTCTTTTTGGCTGAACTTTTGCACCAATTCATCTATTTTCCTCTTCTTTCCTGCTGGAAAGAAAAAGAAGAAAAATGAACTGGTGTAAAAGTTCAGCTAAAAAGAACAGGCTTTATACTAACTTGAGAGAATAATATAATATAATATATATATTCTATAGAAATAATTAAAAATAGTTCAAACTGAATATAATTCCACATTATGAATTTAACAGGGTGTTTATATATATATTTTATATATATTTTAATATTCTTAAGGCTTCCACAGGTGCTTTCTATATAATGATTATGCGTTTGGCGAGTTTTCTCCGTGTCTAGATCCATTCTTGAAATTCCAACGTTTCGTACTAAATTTCCTATGTCATCCTATATATATATGCTGCGTAAATCCTATAGGTATCTATTGTAAGAAATTGAGAGGAAATAGGCACAACAGAGAAGCTATCAGCGTCAGAGCTGTGTGGCTCAGTGGCAGAACGGAAGTCTACCAATTCGGAGGAAAGACCAGGCCTAAGTTCGAGACGAGGAACGCCCTGATATTTTTCTTTGTTGTCATCAATCGTTTACACTGTACAAGCTCCTATAGAGGTTGTGTTCCGAAATTTACTGTCAGCACTGAAAATCTATAGTGCACATAACGTAAACTATAGATTTTCAGTGCTGGCAGCAAATTTTGGAACAGAGCCAGAATCTTATAGTCCTCTATAGGAACCCATGAAAAAACCCATGGGAATTTACAGCAAGATAGGAGCCTCCTCCCATGGGGGGAACCTGTCGAATTTACCATGGGTACCTATGGTTAGGCAAACCCATAGGAAAATTCCCCATGGGAATTTGCAGCAGGATTACTGCTTCTCGCCCCAGTTGTCTATCGCTGAGAGGGCGCCAGTGCACGGTGCCAGTTTCTGCGTTAAATTTCCATATAAACCAACCTGTTTCGATTAATTGCTTCCTTAATTTATTTATTGCTTAAATAAGAGAACGGATTGCTAAATACGTTTTGGTCGATTAAGCGTCAATAATTAAGAGTTTTATTAGTTTAAAAATTACAATATTTTATAAATATATAATAACTTAAACAATATCTATATGTATTTTAATGTTGGAAGTTGTCGAAATATTTGACCGTCCCGGTACATAATTGACACCCTGTATAGAGGCATGTTCGGATCAAAGATGGAGACTTTTGGCTTTTCTGGGTGTGGAGTCATCCAGATGGGCGGGAGGGGGGAGGGATTTCAAAATAACACAATATTTTATAACAAAGAAATGGACTAATGAGAGTACAGTGCGGTTTACAATGTGTAAATTAATAATTTACTCATTAAAATGATTACATAAATGACAATTTATTTCGGACGTTTCGACTCTTTTTGAGTAATTATCAGTGGATTATAAACGAACTGATGTCGGTTCATCAAGGATAAATCACTCACAGGTTGCTCGAACTGAAGTGTCAATTATCTACTGACACATATGTTGAATGATTATGATAATTTTTATGTTAAAAAGAATGAGAGTTGCCCTAGAAATTTTATCTTTTGTTGTATACCCGAAATATATCAGGAGAC
>NW_017300030.1:65806-66141 GCF_001594075.2 Trachymyrmex cornetzi | reverse complement strand
CCCTCGCCTGCTGGAAGTGTCCTATGGTCACTCAGGGTCGTAATTTTGACAATGTTAATATGTGGGAGGGTCAGGGTCATCGAGGTTGAAAGTGTCCGATGGTCATTTAGGTTTGTGACTTTTACAATATTCTATTATTCATTCCGTTGCAATTGAAATAAATAAGTAAAATATATGGTCCATATTTATCATAATTATAACAGTTACATATATACTATTCATTCTTCAGTATATATAGGTACCATTTGCTTCATTGTAGCTTATACAAGGTTCAGTTACAGGAATCGAAAACATATCCATTTATGATATTTGTGTAT
Organism: Trachymyrmex cornetzi; assembly: GCF_001594075.2. Lineage (NCBI taxonomy): Eukaryota > Metazoa > Arthropoda > Insecta > Hymenoptera > Formicidae > Trachymyrmex > Trachymyrmex cornetzi. The sequence continues at coordinate 65,824 of NW_017300030.1, read as the reverse complement.
TTGTACTCTGAAAAGTAT
>NW_017300030.1:56288-64346 GCF_001594075.2 Trachymyrmex cornetzi | reverse complement strand
ATTGTGAAACAATATATTATCAGATAAAAGTTTAATTTTTAAAGGTTTACATTTTTGAGAATACGCTTTATGTATGTTCACTTTGAACTGAGACTTTGAATAATATATCAGTTACTTTTTATAATAATATATATTGTTACATAATTATTTCAGTTGTTAAAGGTTTACATTTTTGAAGATCTGCTTACATTTTTGAACATGGCTTTTTACATATACGCTTTAATCAAATACTGTTTTCTGTCAAATCACTCAAAATTTTTTTTAATTTGTCAAAAATTAACACATATTTTTTGTTAAATACCCTGGAAATTCTGGATGTGGAATTTAATTTTATCTCATCCACAGGAATTTTTGGTGTGGAAAACTTCATATCCTCCATGATAAAGTTTTTATCTTTGGTTTGGATTACCTGGGTGCTCCCAGAGTGTGATGTCATCCTTATCTAACGTTCGGTAAATAACAAGGCTGGAGTAATACCTGGATGACATTCAGATGGGTATCTGGACTCAGCACAAGGTGAATATTAATAGTTGAACCAGCTTTTTACCGTGGATAAATTGTGGACGCTAGTTTACAGTAAAAAATTGCTTTCAAACTGGACTAGATGTTTCTTATTTATATAGATTTTTGAATGCTGAAAACGATACCGCGCAAGCTAAAACATTCTAAATAGTATGTCAGGTTTTCCAAGATAATTATGATTTAATGTCAAAAAAGTAGCTTTTTTGAAACAATATTTGACATTTTCTTTAAAGAATATTAATATTACCTTGAAATTTTGATTAAAAGTCATGAATGTATTGTTCATCCCCTGTAAAATTTTTTTTTCACTTTTGATATCTCTTATTTTTTAGCCAGGCTGTAAAGAATTCAAATACAGGGTTTTTCTAAGATAACAAATTTTTTCAATTTTAACTTTATGTTACAAAAAAATGTAATCAAATAACGCAAAAAATCCATTTTTTGTACATTAAATCTCAATAATTCATTAATAATGCAAAAAAATTCATTCTTTGTACATTAAACCTCAATAATTCAAGAATGATGTGCCAGTGAAATTTAACTTGCAGCATCGTTTTCAGTATCCAAAAATCTATAAAAAAAAAACATCTTATCTAGTTCGAAATAATTTTAAATAAATTTTTTGTAAACTAAAATTATCAACTGCAATTGGAAAAAGCATAAGAACCCAAACAACACAAAGTCCAAGATTGGCACATAAGATCTATAAGAACTGGACGAATCACAATTAATTATTCTCCTCGCATTCGACTGTAATTGGGCAATTTTTTACAGTTTAAGGCTTAAAATATCTATTGTAGACCCAGATTTAAAAACGTCTCATGTCTCGATTTTGGACTTTGTTGTCTGGACTCTTACGCTTTTTTCAATTGCAGAAAATTTATCTCTCATGGTAAACAGTTGATTTAACCTTTAATATTCACCTTGTATATTATTATCGACATTTTGTCCTTCCACTGCATTAAAAAAAAATCAAAATACTATAATGAAACGAGAAATGGAGAGAGGTCAGAAACGTTATCCCGACGGGAATCGAGGGCGGATTATCTAACACAGACCATATATTTACGCCGTTTTTATTAATAAAACATTTAGAAATTACACTTGTACGATGGTGTCCTTTACAGTTATGGATCATCAATCCAATATTGGTCCTACTAAATTAAATTAAGTATAACAAACAATTCCTCCTTTTTTTTCTTTCTTCGTCTCCTTATATTTCGTGTCGACAATTATAATCCGCTATTATATACATTATATGCAAACATGCGCATACACGAGCATGTACACGCAATCAGAGCCCTATGCACGTGATATTGCGATGTTCCAAAGAATTGGTTGGCGGGAAATTTCCCGGGAGACTTTCTTTTGCGACTTCTCGTTTGTTTTCTCCCTTTTCCATCTCATCTCTTTCTCTCGCTCGATCTCGGAAATCTTTCTTGGATGATCTCCGTACGTCTTCTCCAAGCGCTCATATGCGCTAGAAAATCGTATGCCGAGGCAGTGACACGCTTATTTGGCAAGATCCTTTCAGCAAACAACATCGCATTACAACGTCGGGCAGGCTCCGCGGGCATTGTGATCAAGAACAAGAGATGTTCGCCGTTGTGTCTGTGGCAAGTGCGCGTAAATAGAGGATTTCAGTCGATGAAAAACCTTGACCCAAATTCTCGATACTGTGAACACGTGAGATTTTTATGCGTATTTATTCATACAGCAAAGATTTCCGAAGGATATCTTAAAAATGTTTAGACGTTCCTTTTACAGAAATCTGGCCAATTTATTACTGAAAGAGAGTAATTAATTATTTATTTTGAGTACTAAAAGTAACGAGCAACAGTGCTTTTAATACTTAAAATAATTAATTATTATCTTTCAGTATTGACCAATATTAAATTTCTATAAAGTACAGCCTAAGGATGTTCCCAAAATATCCGTCGTATAAAATGTGCTGTATAAATGTGTACATCGTACCGTTCTCTATGTGAGACTCATGTTATATTGGAATCGAAGTTGTCGTTGTGCCAAAAAAAGACTTTGTGGCGTTGCGTCTCGCGTACTACTTTAGGCTCCCAAAGCGCGTAAGAAAAAGTAAAGATAAACATGGTGTTGTATCGTTGTATCGTTTGAGATCATTAGTATTTACAACTAATTAACGGGAACAGAATATGAAAAGCGTCGCAATGGGTGACCAGTTTCGACTAAGAGAACGGACTAAAATGTACAAAGTTTTTTCGCATTATATTGCAAACGATTTTTGTCTTGATCACAATGCTAATCAATTTGTAATGTAACTTATTTTTTTATAGATCATCGCTTTTTACACAATTTCTTTTTCTTTTTTTTTTAGCCAATCCTCGGGTTTCTTTGTCTCGGCGCGACAAATGTTTGTGCTAGTAATTCCAATCAAATCTACCATCTTTGCTGTCGAGAGGCACCCACACGCGCGCAACGAACTAACATCCCATTTAATATACATACGTATGTGAGAAAGCTTTATGCTTTATACGCGCGGATACATAAACGCAATGGAAGATACATCGCGGAAGATGAGAAGAACTCGGAGATTTATTCGTCAGCATTTGTAGAGAATAAGACTCGCCCGTAATCGAGGTTTTCAGTTCGGCGGAACTTGAACGAAACACGAGTAACAAATGCTAACATCGAATGCCATCTCTTTGCTAAGTAATTCACACTGACACGCATCTCATTCACGTCTCATTAATTAAATGCAGGTGATACGATAAAGTCATAAATGAACAGTAAAAAAATATGTAGACCCCGTTGTTATATATATATATATGACAAATCAAAGTAGCAGTTCATGGTAAGTTCATGGTGTCGTTCAGTAACATTTACGAAGACAAAGTTTCGTTTTTCCACCGTAACCTGATTCGCCACATATACTTCATATACTTTCGTATGTTATATGTTCTGTGTACGCATATAGAAAATTGAACCTATAGAAGTGCCACGGCTTTGTTACCCATCCACACGCTTGGATACACGCTCTCCCTCGAGAACGCAGCAGCTGCCATTTAGGATTGAGAGATCACGAATGCGAATGAACATGAGACTCTCTTGCCACAATTAGACCGACCTTGTATAACCTTGCTTTGTTACAATAACATTGATAGATTTGACAGTGCGAAATTCCTACGAATCAATCACAAACATTTCCGCATCCCTATTTCCTGCAGGTTTTTATACACTTGTATTACAGATCTGACCACCAAATCAATCTACATTTGTTTTTCAGAATTAAGTACGAGGCACAGCCCAACGACAAGAGAGCTTTGACTCATTACACGCGTGTTCGGCAAGATTAATCGTGCAAGGTACACCTGAGCAATTTGCGGCCTACAAGATATCGCGTTGACGGAAAATTTCTTCTTTCAAGCCTTGCAGAATTTCGGCACCTTGTAAAAATGACTCAAACTAACCGGTATGCTCCATAATTGTGCCGACAGGCACTCACGAGCGCGTGCATGTCTGTGATTCTGGCGACATAATGTCCAGAGTACTGCACGGGGGGTCACATGAAGAACTCCCTGGATCGGCTAATATGCAGTCACGACGCAGGTCTATCTAGTACCGAGATCTCTATTAGCCTGAGCCCACGTGTTGTTGGATCTGTGAGCAGGAGGCCGCGTGGCTTGTATACTCGATCGTTTTGCTCGCTGACGAACTTGGCAACCTTGCGCAGACACTTTTCATAGTGTGTTTCGGTACATATGCTTATCAGATAACCTGTGAGACAGTATAGGCAGCTCTCGCAGTATGTAGAACAACTGGCACGCTCTGCCTCAGCGAAGTAGTTGTTTAACTGATTGATCGTGTACTCGAACAATTGTCTGTCTAACTAAAGAAGAAATATTTTCTAATAAATATTTTTCGATCGTTTTTATTTTCAAAAAATATATTAGCTTTGCGATATATATATATATATATTAGAAATAATTGACTGCGATACTTACTCTACTTTCCAATTCTGTAGGAAACCGTGTTTGGAACTTGACCATAGTACCTTCACTGTAATCGCGCTGTATAAAAACTTTCTCACAGTTCTGAGGAGGACCTCCACCTGCCTGCCCTCGTCCCGCGGACATGTCTTCCAGCGGTGTGAGGGCAGCATGATTACCCTAAAAAAATACAACATTACCATATTTATTACAAATTATTAAGTCTATATTTTTTGTAATACCAATATACAGACTGTAACCTTATCTCCCAAATATAACAATATAATACATTTTCATACATGTTAATAAAGAGCAAATATTTATTATGGATATTAATATCAGATTCTTGTACAATAACATACTTTTCTCTCGTAAATAATCTCTTCAGGCAGTACACATAATGTTTTCTTCGAGCTCTGGCTCTATAAAATAAAATGTAACGTCGCATAACTATCTTTGAATTTCTTGGAAAGACTGCTATTTTCAGCTGTTTCTTTTTACAAATATTATATATATAGAACATATACTTAATACATTCTCACACTCTCAACATCAATAAGTATTGCATATCACCCTGATATTGGAAACATTTGTTTGACATTAGCGTTAACTTGTAGTATATAGATAGACATACTTTTCTGTCATTACAAATTCCATTATATTACATTCCGGGCAAATTCTCTAAATTCTGCTGCGTATAAAATGAAGCTTAACGCTGATGTTTCAACTTGCTTTGTCTCTCGAAAACTCGCTTTTATCCTCGCATCATTCTTTGAGCTTGGAGTTAACCACAAAAACCGCACCCAGCTCCTACCTCGGAAATCGTAAGGACGGGCAATCGCATCCTCGCTTCGTTTTGTAGCTACAATCGCTCCTCGATCAAGAATCGTGACGCAGAGAATTGATTTTCGAGGAACAGATCACAAGAGAGCCAAGCAAAACACTATTCACGAATGAGGGAATGACAGCCAGATGAGCCAGAAAGAGGCGCTTGTGAGAGAGAAAGATGCAGAGAAAAACAAAGAAAGAGCGCATGGAGGATGGACTCACCAGTGGCATTTTGAGCTTCGTCTTGCCGGTTGGTTACCGTACGCTTCCGACGAAAGCCGAGCTCGACCGTTGCTGTCGCGCTCGCGGTTGCCGTGATTTCTTCGATGCGAATCGACGCGACGAGGATTCGGGCTCGAAAAATCGGCCAAAGGATCGCTGTCGTCTGCACGCACAGACCCCACGACTCCGCAACTCGCGGTCGCCATGAACGGTGCGCGCGCATGCGAAATGCGATATTCGCTCTTTTCCTGCCCCGCTCTTCACCCCACATTTCATTCCATTTCTAGGTTTGTCGCGTCGCATGCTCTAACATACTCCTACTTCCTCCAACCTTCAACTGTAGCTCCTACTCACTCAAACGCGCTCGTTAAAGTGAGTAGGAGCTATGGTAGGAACATGTTGAAGCATGTTGGAGTATGCGACGCGAACAAACCTTCTATTTCTTTTCGCGGATTAACGTGAGATGTTTACAGTGTTTACATGTGTAGATTTCGAATTGTGAGAGAGGAAGATTAGAAAACGTCGAAGGTACAGAATTAAATTAACCACTTTTGTCCCGGAATCAATTTTTTTTGCGTTGCGATTTTTTGCGCGCTTTCTGATGTTTGAAACACCGAAAATTAAAGGTTTGTTCGCGTCGTATGCTCCAACATAATCCAATATGCTCCTGCCATAGTTCCTACTCATTCTAATGAGTGCATTGAAGTGAGTAGAAGCTATGATAAGAGCATATTGAAGCATGTTGGAGCATGCGAATTGCGACAGTGTTGAGACGGACCGGATTTTTGGCGCGTGCGTATCCAATTTAGTTTCAGTAACGTACCGATCAGTAGTAAATAGGAGATCATTAGTTGCCTATGTAAAATTTTTTCAAAAATGTTGAAAATTTTAATATATTTTACATACTTTACATATGTATACATGTATATAAAAATATATAATATATTTTTATTTACAAGTTAAGGTTTACATTTTTAGTACTAAGAAAAATTGCGCTAATTGAAACCAGCGTCGACTCCTATTGCCTGTATTACATATTTCATAATTTTATTAATTGTTACAATATATTTCATAGATTTTACGTATGTATTCGAATATATAAATATTAAAAACTTAATAATTTGCGTCTAATAATAAAATATTAGCTGAAATATCCTTCAATAGTAGAACTAATAACGTTTTCGGCCCAATCGGGTTTGCACCAATCTGGGTTGGATTAATCTTTCCTATTGGTTGACGTCACCCGCTCTACCAATAGGAGAGCACAAAACGCCATTAATCCAACCCAGGTTGGTGCAAACCTGGCCGGGCCGAAAACGCTATAAGTGATCTACGGTATAAAAAGCGACATTATGTTCAGCATAAAATGCTGCTAATTTAATTTCGAATCGTTTAACTTTATCTTTATGTGATAATTTTACTAATTTATTATTATCATTATCAACTGATTTTTTAAAATTTATATTTTCAATATGTTTGACTGCCTGTGAGTGTTTAATCAAATCTGTTTTACAACATCTGATGAGTTTATTGCATGCAGTACATATTGCTTTATCTTCTTGGTGGGAAGGAGCTAACCATCCTTTAATCTAGTCTCTCTAATCGCATTCTCATCTAGCCATGAAAATTGAAATGTCATAATTTTACGTTTCTTAATTGCTCCTTTTTCCATATTTAAATAAAATATACTTAAATTAAACTAAATAAAACAAATTATACTTACCTTTACCTAGCCCATCCTTACGCAGAGCTCGCCAAGACTACGCGCCCATTTCTTCTACACTGGCTACACATTAGGCCTGTTCTTTTTGGCTGAACTTTTGCACCAGTTCATCTTTTTTCCTCTTCTTTCCTCCTAAAGAGAAAAGGAAGAAAGATGAACTGGTGCAAAAGTTCAATCAAAAAGAACAGGCCTATTACAATGCGCTCGCTGCTCATCGTCACGCTAGAATCCTAGATTTATCAGAGAGGCGCAATCGGCTTAAGTCAGTATGACAAAGATGCTAAGGAGAGTACTAAACATGACCGACATGCTATGAAACTGCCTTTAAACTATGTCAAACAAGATAAGACGTATAGGATAATGTGAGATAGAATGTATACGATAAAATGAAATAGAAATATGTCACTAGTACTATAAATAGCTGCCAAGTCACGCAATTGGTTAGATTGCAACAGCGAATCAGAATGTATAACACCGATTGCGCCTCTCTGATAAATCTAGAACTCTAGGGCAGCCAAGAGAAAATACTATCAGTTCAACTGCGCAAATTTACCCCGGATCTACAATAGGTGTTTTAAGCCTTAAGCTGTAAGAAATTGACCAATTACTCCGGATCTACAATAGTGTTTTAAGCCTTAAGCCATAAGAAATGGACGAATCACAGTCGATTATTCCCCTCGGATTCGATTGTAATTGGTCAATTTCTTACGGCTTAGGTCTTAAAACATCTGTTGTAGATCCGGGGTTACAGTCGAATCCGAGAAGAATAAGCGACTGTGATTCGCCCATTTCTTATGGCTT
>NW_017300030.1:54911-56198 GCF_001594075.2 Trachymyrmex cornetzi | reverse complement strand
GAGCCGTCCAATCAGAGCTCTGGGATATAATATCGAACTTATACCCCAAAGCTCTGATTGGATGGTTCGTTATTCCCTGTTGCCTGTGCCTATTGCCTGTGTCTATTGTGTTTCCAGCTTTATGGCCGTAGCACAGACTTTTTCATAACGCATAACGCGTAGTGCATAAGCTAATCAACTAATCAGAAGCTTTCCTTTCCTCTCATTCCATGGAAAAGAAGAATTTCGACTGGTTGATTCCCTTATGCACTATGCATTATCATCGACGAGATATTATTTAAAGACCGTCAACCCTGGGCAAATTTTCGGCGGTATAAAAAGGGCCCCAAGGGCCCGGAGGTAATTCAAGAACGCTGACATTACCGACAATTGATATAAATTTGCTATTATTAACATAAATATTTGACTCATGCATTATTAAATTCATTTTTTATTACATAAATGTCCTATAAATAAATATAGTCCTATAAATAAATACATACTTGTAAAGCTGTAATATCCTATATATTGCAAAAAAATCACAATTTTTTCTCTGCAATTATCATCTTTATTGATAATCAAACTTTGATGATAACACTGAAATCTCAATTTTAAAGAAAAATCGAGTATTATTGAGTTATAAATGCATAAATACGTCTACTAAACTAATAAATCATAAAATTAGTACAATATTATCAGTTTTTAACTTTTAATCACTTCAATATTCACAAGGACGCGAATTCCTGTAAGGATGTCGGTCTTTAATAGTATCTCGTCGGTGGCATTATGCATTATGCAAGAGTCTGTGCTGCGGCCATTACTTGTCTCTACTGAATATACTTAGGTTGCGTTCGAAAATTGGTTTGGTTGGTGTTGGGAAAGGAGATAAATTTGGCAATATTAGAAATTACCAACGCTGCGTTTCGTTTCTCCCGCTGGGACTGCTGGGAGACCAAAGTAATGACGAACATAAAAATAGAGAAGAAATTAAGCTATTCGAAGTGTTACAGGAGGAACATAGTAGACATTAAATATAATATATAACACGTTGTTCAACATCAACTTTATGTATAACTCGTAGAGATGTTGTATACTTAATTGTAATCGTAATTAAATACAATAGAATACAAATCTATTCAATTCTAACCTCTGATTTTTCTCTCTTTTTCTTTAATGCATACTCTGGATACATATAATATTGTGTTTCCAGCTTTAGAGCCCAGACACAAGCTTTTGCATAACGCATAACGCATAGTGCATAAGCGAATCAACTAATCAGAAGCTTTCCTTTCCTCTCATTCCATGGAA
>NW_017300030.1:39470-50122 GCF_001594075.2 Trachymyrmex cornetzi | reverse complement strand
CACTGAAAATCTTGGCGTATTCTTTTGAACTTGCACTATTCAGTGCAACCCAAGGAACTCGTCTAGTGTTGGTGTGAACTGAGTGCGCACTGGTGCGCATTAACTTTTGCCCAATCGAAAACGCTAATAGTATTAGTGTATTCAGTGCACTGAACTGGCACCGTTAAAATATCTCGTGCCACTTAATGCTCACTGAATGCTCACTACGCGAGTGTCGTGCGGTCAAATGAACACGTGACACTAGCCAAGTGCGCATTGGCACTGCCAATCGAACACGCTCTTGACACTGAGTGCAGCCAATGCACCCCAATCGAAAACGCTATTAGTCTCCTTCGTATTCTAAGCATTACAATTTCTCGACATCGCATTAATATTTCGATTATTAAATTATCCATGTGTGCGCAAAAAAGTCTTCTTTCTTCGTCACCCTTATTTTCATTTCACCTTTTCACTTATAAATTTCGTGCCGAGCCTATTCACGCGAGTAACTTCGTATTTTCACGAGGTGAGATTAAATATAATTGCGTGAGTTGCTCACTTCCGTCATTTTCACCTAATCCGAAAACTGTAATAAGCCCCCTGTGTACGTTGTTGGAAAACACCCATTGTAGATCGGGACTAAGGGTATATCCACACAACTTGCATGGCCGCATAAACATATACATAAAGAAAATTATCTAATTGCAATTCTCTTTTAAAGTCGTACATAAAATGTGATTGGACAATTTTCTTTATGCATACATTTATGCGGCTATGCAAGTTTGTGTGGATATACCTTAAAGGAGCCTACAGGGGATCGATTCTATACCTTGAAACGAGGTGAAAATTATAAAAGAACTAATTTACTAGAATACTGATAATTTCATTGGTCAACCCAGTAAATTCGCTCACTTTTGTAATTTTCACCTTGATTGAAGATATAGAATCGACCCCCAGACCAGAGCGGCGCAGCGGTGAGCGGCGAAGCGATAGCCAATGAGAGCCATGCATCACTAGTGATGTCACGCAAAAGCATGGCTCTCATTGGCTACCGCTCACCGCTTATCGCTGCGCCACTTTGGCCTGTAGGCTTCTTTATCCCGGATCTACAATTGGTTTTTAAGCCTTAAGCCATAAGAAATGAATGAATCACAATCAATTATTCTCCTCGTATTTGACTATAGTTGGTAAATTTCTTATGACTTAGGGTGCTGTCCCATGACAGTCGAATTTCGGAAAACGGAATCTCGGAAAAGTACTAGACCGGAAAATACTAGACTAGAATCAGAAGACACGGCAGTGTCTTGATAAGTTAGCACGCGCAGTGATGTACGCGTTGTGTTCGTTATAGTTCGTTACGGTTAAAAATTAATAATTGTTAATAAAATAATTATTAATAAATAATTTTTCGATAAATATTGATTAACATATAAGTATTTATTGTTTCCATTATATATATGATTATTGTTGGAGATGTACAAAATTGTGTACTTGTCTGCTTGTCGGTCCGAAATTTTCGTGACTCGGTTTCCCATAAACCAATTTTTCCGAAATTGTGAAAAATCGGAAAATTTATTTTAAATATTTTATGAAAAAAGATAATTATGATATAGTAGAAGAATTTGTAAGAAAATAAAATTCCGATGTACTTTTTATTGTAACAGAAGATAATGAATGAAATTTTTAAATTAAAAGTCGGTTTGAGGTTAGAATAATAGGCCGTTTTCCGAAAAAGTCACTCCATGGAAAACCCATGGTTATCAAAAAGTCGAAACATAAAAAGAGTGATCATAGTAATTAAAAATTTAAATAATTTTTAATAAAATTGACTTTTGAAATGAAATTTATCTTTTTCTATTATAAATTAAGTGATAGGAACATGATGATATTTTAATTTTTCTTGAAACTATTTAAATAAAATGTTGTTTTATTTTATATATATTAATTCATTCTTTGTTCAAAAAATTTGAACAAAAAGAAAAAGAAATACGCTCGCTATTACAATTAATAAAACTTACAAAAATTATAGAATTGAAATTAATTTGGAATTAAATTATCCCCAACAATAATCATATATATAATGGAACAATAAATACTTATATATTAATCAATATTTACCGAAAAATTATTTATTAATAATTATTTTATTAACAATTATTAATTTTTAACCCTAACGAATTATAACGAACACAACGTGTATATCACTGCGTGTGCTAACTGCCGTGTTTTCTGATTCTAGTCTAGTACTTTCCGATCTAGTACTTTTCCAAGATTCCGTTTTCCGAAATCCGACTGTCATGGGACAGCACCCTTAAGGGTTAAAACATCTATTGTAGATTCGGACTTACGGAATCGCACCTCAGTAGCGGGATTCTTTAAACGTGTTATCGATGATTGTCGCTATCGTTAACTAACAACAGCCAATGACAGGATAATCCTAGAAGAAAGCGCGGTTCTCATTGGCTGTCACTAGTTAACGATAGCGACAATAGTCGATAAAATGTTTACAGAATTCCACAACAGATCTTATCTAGGATATTTCTGATTGAAAAGTAGTACAAAAGTAGGACATTATTGTATTTAGTATTAGCAAAAAAAATGGCTTTAATATGATATAATATTTTAAATTTTATTATAGATATGTATTTTGCTCGCTGTCTCTCTCAAAATGAATACACCCGAACACGTTAAAAATCCGGCCATATATCTCCAGGCGCTTAAAAAAAAAGAGTACATATCCGGAAAAAATCAGACGTTTGGTCACTCTATTCATGTGTGACAATTGCTGGATTCACACTGCATCCGATTTGCGCGTAGGACGCTCTGCAACCAATCAGAAAACAGAATTCCGATGATACGAAGCAAAATCCATCGGAATCCTGTTTTCTGATTGGTTGCAGAGCGTCGTACTGTAGCCGAATCACAGTCTCCTGCATGTAATTCGGTCCAAAACTTTGCCCTTTATCCGGTCGCCACTCCTTTTGACCTCCAAAGGAGAAGGTTAGTCCTCTATCACATGTGGTTTGAATCGCACAAGGATGGGTTATCGCAATTGATAATTCTTAGTTAGGAAGTATCACAATATATATATATATATGTATTTGTTTAATTTGTACATCATGTAAATTTAAACACATTGGAGTGAGTCTCCCACTTTGTTAAGCAACTAACATTACAATCTGTGCTCCGCGCGAGCATGTCTACCAGCGCACTACTCTACGCGAGTGGGTGGTTAAAGTATTATGGTTCTTGCACACCAGCGCGATGCGCGACACGCGATACGCGACGCGCGACATCCAGATTGCCTTCACTCAAGTGCATCTATGTATCATTTTCTCCTTGTTGTTCACCAAATGTTAAACGAGGATAAATAATACATGGGTGCACCCGAATAAATTTCCGAACACAGTCCAATAAACATATATATAATTTTTTCAAGCATTGCGACGTTGTAGCAAAAGTTGGGTGAAGTTGAACATTTCTCGTACGCGACAAGCGAATTAAGTTGAGCTGCGCATGGCTGCACAAAAAGCAGAATTAATTGGAAAATGTGATCTTATATACATATAACCTTGATATATGTAACAAAACATCTTACAACCTCTACCTCAGCGTATGTAATAATTCAATATGTCACAAAATTATTGCCAAGATTACGAATATTTAGATGATGTGGAATGTAATGAAAGTGATACAGAAAATGTCGATGTAAGTATAAATAATTATTAATCAGTTTATTATAGTTAGGTTATGTGTGTCATTAGTGAATAACAATACTTAGATATTTGTAACAATAATTATTTTAAATAAATACTATTTATATGAAAAAATTTTAGCCCAATATTGATTCCTCACAACTTCATCGCGCGTCGTGTATCGCGTGTCGCGCATCGCGCTGGTGTGCAAGAGCCATTACTCTACTTACTCAACTCTACTTTCTGGACTAAACTCTCCGCTTCCGGCTTTGCACGCACTTATATTATCCGCGCCATCCCCTCTACGGTCTTCGACCCTAGCGCCTCGCTAACATGCTACGCCTCCGCTTTCGCTTAGCTCGCTCTCGCTACTCTTATAGCGTTTTCGGCCCGATCGGGTTTGCACCAACCTGGGTTGGATTAATCTTTCCTATTGGTTGACGTCACCCGCTCTACCAATAAGAGGGCACAAAACGCCGTTAATCCAACCCAGGTTGGTGCAAACCTAACCGGGCCGAAAACGCTATTAGTTTCTAATTACATCATTCCGCCTATATTATGGATCGGATTCCATTACATGAAATTTTCTTTTATTTCAGGTTCCTCGCGTGAACGGCAGTTGTCAACAATAGGATTTCTTTGGCCTCCCGGCCAGCAGGTAAGTATGTATATATATATATATATAAACTTAAATTAATTACATTGCTTTTCTTTCAGGTACATTACATCACGGATAAAGTCCCGTCAGTTCTCCGGCCTTCAGGTAAGTATTAGTCACAATGATTACCTATATCGGCTTTCTTATTTATCTCGCTTCGCGGGTTGTACTTTACCGACACCCGGTATGTCATGAATCTCTAAATGCACTATGCCTCTCAACGTTGGTTCCTGCGAGTTCTGACGTTGCGTTTTATTCACTATCCCTTTTTTCACATATCGGCGACTGTGTTTCTTGGACACCCGTTATATTGTAAATTTATCGAAAACGCTATTTCCCTTTATCTTTAGTCCTGAGACGCTTGACGTTCTTGAAATTTTCAGATTGCAAATTCCGCTCATAAGAACTGGGTTTTTCGCATACCCGTTATAATATGCGGTTACGCGAAACGTCATGTTCTATTGTTTCTCGCATCGCTTCGCTTGACGTTTACTGTTTTTCTAATTTCTGGTTTTTGCTATGAGAAATCCGGTTTTCGCCGTCACCCGGTACATGCTTGAAAATGATTATTGTTGCGTTCGATTTGGTCTCTCTTTCCATAAATTATCGCGTCTTCACGTTGTGTCTCTCCTTATTTGCGCGTGTCGATCATTGAGTTATCTGGACACCCGGTATATGGTTTGCCTTTTGCAAGCGTCAGCTTCCCTTGATTCGTTTGTTTAGCGGGACTACGTTTTTGGTTTCGCGATTTCCCTTCGCGCAATTTCTCCGTGCCGCATTTTATAACGTTAATCGCGTCGCTAGCTCTTTGAGTAAAATAAACATGATATTATGCTAGCGCGCTTTTAACTAAACAACTATTATTCGGGTTTGCCAACTAACGAACTTAACTTAATAATGTGATTTACGTAATCGTTCGGATTTTTTAATCAATGGGCCTCCCTTAATACTTAAGTTACCCCAACTATTCGGGTTTATTAATTGTTAAACAAAACTCAATAATTAAACTTAATTATTAATTCCGGCTTGTCACCTAATGGACGTAATTCCGTAACAAAATTTGATTAATTCTTCCGGTTCGTCAATCAATGAACGTAACTCGGTAATGAAACTTAAATTACTTTTTGGCTTATTAATTATTCGCGTCTTTACTGTGTGCTAGGTCGGGCCATGAAGGCGGGACCTCGCTCCCGGCTTCAGTACGACGCACATCGGATGCAGTGTGAATCCGGCAAGTGACCTCTGCTACACAGCACGCTTAATCGGGTTTAATAACATCCGTAGTTATGAAATTGGTCAATTATATATTATGTTTACACGGCACGCTTTACGCCGAAGTTATAACATCGATATTATGAAACTGGCTAATCACAAGCTGCGTTCCGTTTCACGCATGATGCGCATGATGCATAATTTAGCCTTGTTTAACATTCGGTGAATAACAAGGATAAATAATGCAGCATGCGCATCATGCATGAAGCGGAACGCAGCCTCATTCCATTCTTCAGAGGAATAGCCTATGATTGGCCAGTTTCATAACAACAATGTTATAACTTCGGCGTAAAGCCCGTATCAGACTACCGACTCTGCAAGCCGACCCGACTGCCGACTCTGACTGCTGATCCTCAGCGGACCAATCACAGTGAGGCGCTGACTGATTGGATCGGTCAACTTGCATTTAGATTCGAGTCTATTTTTCAAGTCAGCGTCGTCAGCGACTCAAAATCATAACCAATAGAAATATAAGATTTAATCACGTGATAGTTTGGCGGTTGTCTTGTACATATAAAAAGCATCCTCTCTTCCTAATTCAAATGTTTCTTTTACATTTGTGTTGATTCGCGATGAGAGATTTCCTTTATCAACAAAATTGCTTATTCCATATCCTGGAATTCAATGTAGTGGTCGGACAGAAGAATTTTTAATTATAGGTAAAGATTAAAAACATTTTCTCGTATACTGAATTTAAAAAAAAAATGTATTTGTGTGGTATTGATAGTATCGACATTTTTTTCAGATTATCTCGTGCCCGTCGGACCTCAGAGAATGGTTTTGGCGTATGCAGTGCAAGGTTTCAAATATTTCGATCTTCTATGCGATACGATCCTGACGTTGCAACTCTCATTACTCAATGTTGCTGTGCCTTACATAATTTTCTGAGATCACAAAAAATAGGAAGACTTTTATATACGCCTGAAAGCATGCTGGACACTGAAGATATATATAGTGGGGTAGTAAGATCTGGAGAACTCAGTAGGTGGAATGGCTAATTTTGTTCATCAAGGAGGAAATCGTCACAGCAATGCTGCTATTCGTTTGCGAGATGAATGGTGTGCTTACTTTAATAGTATTGGTGCAGTGCCATGGCAAGAAAAAATGATAAAAAAAAAATAAATCATACTCTCTCTATCAATTGAAAGTTGAATAATATCCTGTATACACAATTCTTAAACGTTAAAACTAAATAAATTGTTTTATAAATCAAACATCTTTATTAATGAACAAAAAACATTACAAATAAGATTACATTTAAAAAAGTAAATGTGATTATTATAAAATTGCAGCTTTCACATAAAATTGTATAAAAGGAAGAATACATGAAAATTTAAAACTAATTATTTTGTAACAAAACATTTTTGTTTCCTTAAGTTTTAATATTTTACATATATACTTTAATAAAAATAACTTCTAAATTAAAAAAAAAGTACTTACGAATACTGCATATACAATTGCATGTAGTTATCTCTTTCAGAGATTCTAGCATTCTTTATAACTAATGTATTTAAATCGATTAAAATCGAACAAAATGAATGTAAAGAACAATTATAACCTTGTCAGAAAATTATAAAACTTAAAGGACATTAGTTAAAAGTACCAGAAGGAATTTTCATTATTTCTAATTGAACCTTTCCTCTAAATCCATAGTTCTTAAACCAGCTACGATATAAGTACCAAAATGGTCATATACAGGGTGTTGCAGATACATACTAGGCAGTACGATGAGTTGCGTGGTAAACTTTGCATGGGCAGACGCGGTTTTATAGACAATGACAGTGACTTTATAACATAAACTTTATAATATAAAATCACTGTCATTGTATAATGTATAAAGTCACTGTTATTGTCTATTAAACCACGCTTGGCCATGCAAAGTTTGCCGCGCAACCCGTCGTACTGCCTAGTATGTATCTGCAACACCCTGTACATCCATTGTGTCAAACTCATTTGACAATTGTTTAATGGTAGCATATGCTTCGTCTATAATATTTGAATCTTTAGTACTGTCTTTCTTTCTCCTTTTCATGAATAAATCATGATTCTCATTCAAAGTGGAACGCTTGTTAATGCTTCTTGCAACTTTATTTGATCGTTCAGACATTGAAAGAGACTTTGGTATCGAAAGAGGTTTTGGAAGCATGACTTGTGGACATGATGACTGTTGTTGAGCAGGAACAATTGTTGTGTTTTCACTTGTATCAGAATACTCCGCACATGGTTGAGTGTCTTTTGGAATTACCCACTGCTGAAAAAGAAAATTATATATATAAAGAATTATGTATTTAAAGAATTTGTTCAGTATAAATATGATAATCGTATGTTACGTATAATAATATTATTCTTGCGTACTGTTACGTCCAGCGGACTCACGCTGCCTCTTTTCTCTTTCTCACAGAGACCTAGGGGTTATCAACCCCCTAAGACTTCTAGGAAAAGTAATAAAAATCTTTTCCCATGAGAAAGTTTAAAGTAAAGGACTCCAGTGTCTCCATTAATGCCAAATAAAATAGAGTTAGAATCGGTGAACGCAGGGAGCTAATGCACCGCCGATGACACTTCCCTTGGACAGTGCCATTAAAAACGGCAATTAATGTCAGTACTGGCGCCTAAACATTTTTCTGACAAGCAAGTCGCGGACGATTCTCACGATGTCTGCGACAATAAAATATAAATGTGACATGCGAAGTCCAGGGAAAGTGTTTGACGGGCGCGTGCCGGCAGTGCACGTGCGCTCGTCTTAATCGGTGCACGTGCATTTTCCCATAAATTTAGGAAAGTCATAAACTAAGACGACACTTGTTGATACCAACCGACTTCTTTCCTCCCCCATAATCTCGACCAATCCAAAATCCCGAAAGTCACCCCACCACCAAAATTTGAACCTCACTAATTAGTAAAAACCGCTATATAAACCACGGTTCCGCGGTCCTGAGCGTTCTTTTTTATCTTGTCTTTTGCTCTCGTCTTTGCTCTTGTCTTTTGGTCTTCTCTTTTACTGAGAGCTTCATAGTAATAGTTCTTAAAGTTGATCGAAAGGGTTATCCCAAGCTACCCAGTTCATACAAACCAATCGAGTTCGAGTCTCGGGCGACTCCATTGTTATTCCTAAAAACAAGTATTAGAGTCAGTGACTTGGCGCCCCGAGGTCCCGACCACCTACGCCTACTTCGAACCTTTTGAAGCTCTCTCAACAGGCTCCGCCGATTTCATCAACCAGTAAGTTAACACCACCCTCTCCCTTTTTCTTTCATTTTATTCTTTCTCTTTCTCTTTCTCCTCTCCGTACTTAGACCCCCCGCGTTCATCTTCGATCTCCCGCTCAGTTTTCTCTTATTCTTTCAGTTGTTCGGTAACTGAGTAATTTCTTTCGCTTACCTTTAAAATAATATTGCAGTGCGCTCTAACGGGTCCACCGCTCCTTCACCGCCACGCCGCAGCGTGATACGTTTCGTACGGTCGCGTCGAACCGTTATCAGAAGCAGGACTCGAGCCGCCCAAGAACTTCGCCCCGCGGTCCAACCCTGCATTTCTCACCCCCCGACACCGAACACTCCGACAGAGACACTCGCGATACCCTCCCTCCTCTCTTTGTTTTCTCCTCCACACGAAGTCTCATACTCACCACCACCACCCCTACCTATCTCACCTAACGAGACTCCCGCTCCACAAACCCCAGCTCCTCACTCCGAGTTCGATCTCAAATTCCTGACCTTCCCCGATCAAACTACCCCTCTCCCTTCTTAGACCTTCCATTACATCCATAGAAGACCTCCTCGATTTTTGGGTGACTGCTCCTCTCAACACCTCCCAACCTGCCATTGTATATCTAGAAGGTTGCCCACATCCATTTACCATCCCGGCTGAAAATCTGACTCCTTTTTTTGAATATTCCCTTCGTCCTTAAATCCAAATTATCACACTCTCACACCTACATTATTATTATTATATACACACACACACGCACACAAACACATATAACTATATTATTATATATATATATATATACATATATATGTATATATAATGTAACAATCATTCATAATTTTAATTATATTATTTAATTATCAAACCCTGATTATTTTAATTTCGAGCAACATCTCCTCGTATTCCTAACGCTAACACCACGATTGCACTTAGTCCAATCCCCGGCCCTTTGGATTTACTTCCAAGGCCGAAAATAAGTGCATTCAGACGTACTGGCCCATATGGGATAGAAGTGTGCCCCTAAGGCACACTGACCCATTTTCCGGTCTTTAGCGTGTGCGTCCGCCTCGGGGAGCCGCTCAGTGGAGCAACGACCCCGAGCGAGGCTTCCACTTCGTATTCCTTCAAACTCCCGGCTCTTCGAGAGCCTAAGGACGAAGCGAAGTGCCTCCCGTCCGAGTCGGTTTTCCCACTTCGCACCTTTGCGGTCCGGAGCTAGGATCCAACAACGACGGTAGAAAAGTCTCCTGTTACGACCACCCCCTTAGGTTCCATGCGTGCGAAATCTTGGACGTAACAGTACATTAAAGTTATACTTACTTGCAATGTCTCATCAAAGTATATATCACGATCTTCCTCAAGAAGAATTACTGATGATTCAGTCTCACTGTCAGTATATGTTGCCTGTGAATCTGTATAACCTTTCTCCAAATTTAAATTTGATATGCTACTTGCTTGAATAGTACTTTTTTTTAGAAACGTTAAAAGGGGATGAAGATCCCATGTTGGTTTAAAAATTTCATCAGCGCCTTTTACACTTCTTCGAATCTTTAATTATAATTCCTCTGAAAGGTGATTCTCATATTATCAAAACGATCTTTTACCTATCGTTGCTAAAAACAGAAATAAAAAAATGATGGTTACTGCAGCAATGTCTACAATTTAACCTAATAAATAGATATTGTAGTGTATTGGGAGTGAGAGTAATTAAACGATGTAGAGATTACTAAGTTTAATGTTGGATCGTATAGAGAGCTGAATATATATATGCCCCTCAGAGCGTACAAAAACAAAACAATGCTCCCCTCCTTTGTTCCGCGGGTTACGAGCGTCGGAAG